>NC_040020.1:3410604-3667979 GCF_000972845.2 Larimichthys crocea
TTGTCACAGAGACCCCCCCCCGCCCCCGTCCCCGTCCCCTCCATCCATCCCCACCAACCACACACCACTTAAGCCACACACACCACACACACACACACACCCCACAAAGAGGAATGCCTAACATCATAAAACTTTTAATTCACCATAATTACGGGTGATTTTTTTTTTTTTTTTTGCAGCGACCTACTAACTCACTCACCCCCCCCACCTCCCTCTCTCTCTCCCTCCACCACCATTGCTGCCTTTCTTTTTCTGTCTAGGAATTTTCAAGAATCCCCTCATACTCTAGATAAAAAATAAAAAAAAATGTGTTAGAGATGAAAAAGTATCCTGGAAAATGTGGTAGTGGCAGAAAAATCAGAGTAGGATGGAACGGATAGAAGCAGGGCAGAGACAGATATACGTATAGGGGGGGGGGGGGCATAAAGGGAGGTATCGCAGGGAGAGACACATTTGCCAGGGCAGGTTGAATAGCAAACCTGTGGGAGTGAGCGTGATGTGTTTCAGTTGCTCATTTAAACATGGCCCATACATACATTACCCTTACAATACCCATAATTTATAACTTACAGACCAGGAACCCGGCCACTTTTCATAACTGCAATCCTTTTGGATGCAGCTCTGACAGGCTGCAACAAAATATATATAATAAATACCCTGCCATCCCCTCTCTCTTGACACACCACACACACACACACACACACCTGCGGCTGACACTGCGTTAGCTGTCTGGACGCTGACTTTAAAAAAAAAAACATAATTACAAACAATTTTCATACAGCGTCACGACTGCAAGGGAAGTTTGTGTGCACACCCGGGTCGGTCAATTTGTTTTCTTTTTCACCACCTTGCGCTTCGCAAAGCCGCCAGTAATCCGACACCTCAGAACTACAGTCCGAAAAGTTAAGTCTGTGATCATTTCTATATAAAATGACACATGCAGCGAAAATGACTTTGATTTTTTTTCTTATAGGGGAACTGGTGGGGAGGCAGACAAAACTGGAAGAGACGGGAGAAAATAGTGAGGGAACGAGGAGGAGAGAGCGTTTTTCATCACAGTGAAGGAGGAGGACTTTGGGAGCAAAGCCAAACATTCAGTGCTGATCTCCAGGTATAAGAAAGAAGAGGTGGGGGACGACGGTGGGGGGTGAAAAAGTTTCAGCAGTGCATCAGCCTTAACTGATGTGTTATATATTGCCTGTCACTTTATTCTGCGGGAATATTGGGGCGTTGCCCAGCTCAAACCTGGAAGTATAGCAATCCATCACCTGCACTGTTACCGCCGTTGGTGGGTGGGGGTAGAAATCTCATCTTGAAGCTTGTAGCCAATATTCTAGCCACCCCAATGCCGTTTATAAAAGGTACCTCTCCAAGGCCGCTTTTCACGGACAGACCGTCATCTAGTCATCCACGCGCCACTGCCCTGCAACCCCCCCCACACCACCCCCCTCCTCCGTCCTGCACCACAGCACCATAACGCAAACAGACTCTCTGCGCTAAAACTTAAACCTCGAATATTCCCTGCATGGAAATCATCGATGACAATGATTCTGGTGATGATACGTAAATAAATGAGCTGAAATATGATGAATAATCTTTTTTGTTGTTTATGTCCAGAAAATGTTTGCCCCGAAAACATCTTAAATCTACATATTATAGGAAAGTATGTTTCATAGACTCCAACTTGGACTTTTGTTGTTTGGAGACACATTTACAAGCTGATTTACATCTACATCTTTAACTATTTTACTTAAGTCCTACAGTACATTAGGCATTTGCACTTGAGTATTTCCACTTTATGACCCAACAACATTCAGAGGGAAATATTCGACTTTCTACTACTTTATCTGACAGCTTTTGGAACTAACATACACCTTTTGAGGAATGTTTTCTGGCAGATTCTCCCCGCGATCTTTGCACTGATCCTACAGTGTGTCACGCTCGCAGCCAAAATTGTTTTTAATTAAACACTACGCCCTCGCCAATTAGACTTTAATTTATTTCACAAGTTCCCTCAGATTATAACTTTCAGAGTACACCTTTTAAGTATAGGAACAAAGCCAATGTGCTCAATTTACAAAATATTCCTGGTATTTTTTTTAGAAACATTTTCTATCGCTACAGAAACGTGAGGTCTTTGGAAAGCGAATTAAAGGAGTAACTTCATTTAGAATTGAGAATATCGTCCAACTTATGATGGTTTTTAATACAAAATCAAGGCGTGTGGTTTATTATTAGCAATGAGTGAAATAAGCATTTTATTCCTCTGAGAATCAATATAAGATCAAAATCTCTGCGGCCTAAGTATTTTTTCAACCCTTGCAGACATCTACCAGCATTTTTCTAAGCTCTATAATATTTATAATATTCATTTCCACTGAGGACTTAAGTATTAGATATTAAACAATTAAGTGGAATACCGAAAGCCATTTTCTTTCCACCTATTTCCCCTCCAAATAGCTCATGTATTCACCTAACCGTCCCACTTAATATTCTTGCGAGTACGACACTTAATGCGCAGACAAAGAACCGAGTACACCGGTGTTGTGATAGCATTCCGGTACTGAAATACAGCTACAATCTTTTAATTCGAGCAAGGTCCAGCTTTGCAGCAGGCATCCCTTCGAGCAAATCAAGCTAAGTGTATTGCGGATGTTTGTGGAGTATGAGGAATTTGGGAGTTTTTTGCTGACTAGGCATGTATGAAGAAGGAGGGTTGGGGGTGGTGGTGGTGTGTATGATGGTGTGCTTAAGAGCTATGCCTAGGAGAGGAGGGTGGTCACAGGGGGAGATTAGGCTGAGGGGCAGCGAAGGAACAAACCATCCCTCTCCATCTCAGAAACATCCTAAAGCAGATTACTTACTTCAGTGGAGAGAGGAGAGGGAGAGAAACAGAGCGAGAGAGGAGAGGAGTATGAGATGGATGAGGAGCAGAGGAAGAGAGAGAGAGCAATTAGCATAGATGCAATTCTGGCACAGTCCTCTGACTTGATATTTGACCTTCTGCAAAAGTTCTGCCAATATCGCCTGAGCAGCGCAGACGGACCATATGGCAAAGAGCTGCTGGAGGCTGAGTGCGTGTGACTCCAAGCCTCCGTATGCTAATGGGGGAATGTAATTAAAGTGCAGTATTCCTGTAGGACGTATATTTTACTAGTCCGCCATAGGAGTGGGTTTGCAGTGAGACAGGCCAAGCCTGAGTGGCTTCGAAAATACACTTTTTTTATCAAAACAGTCAGGAAGGCTATTGAGTGGACGGTGAAATGGAAGGCGTATAATGGGCGCGCCGCAATATGTCACTTCGCGAGGGAAGCCGGGGATGTGTTGGAAACACTACAGTCAAATGTCTGAAAAACGGTAATCCGGACTGAGTCACATATGGCAGAAAGTGCTGAACTGCAAGCTGCTGCTCTCCTCCGGACACGCCCCGATCCGTGATGTCACAGCAATGTTTTCCATCAGCTGCCGACGGCAAAACACCTGCTTAGCCAGTGACTCACCGATCGGGACTGAAGTTGTAAGAAGCTCGGAAGTTTCGGGACGATTCAAGAGATCGCGAGCTTCTGCCTCGTGTGGAAACGAGATGAATTTACTAGATTGGATTGTAGCACAATAATCTGAACTGTTACTGAAAGAGAGATAGAAATCATATGCCAACAGCTTGACTTGTTTGATACGGGCCAATTTAGAAAATCATTGCAATTTTGATAAATCTATTTTGCTTTATTGGATATTGACAGTCGGGATACAAACAGGAAACGCTGAGCAACGAGGTCTACGGCTGAATCCGCACAGATGTTATAAAGTATGTACTTTCCACCGTGCCAGGGATGCCTGTTATATTTCAGGTGTTCAGCATTGAGTTTAATGACATCAGATGTCTTTGAGTGCCATGAAGACAGATCAGTATCCATAGGAAGTGTAAACATTGGGATCGTTACGAGAAGCCATAACTGGGTTTTAATTGTGGATGAACGCAGACAAATATTTGAGTAACGCGAGGGAGTTGTAGGGTTGTCAAATACCACTTATATCTGCTTACAGCTACATTATTGTGTTATGAACCATTTATTAAATGTTTTATGAATGCTTATGAATTGGGGCAATAAATGCAATAATATGCATGTTTTGCAGTTTGCATACTGCAGATAAATTATGTTTTTTTTAATACAACAAAGAAAATCTTCAATTCCAGTTGCAAAATGTTTATGTTCTTTAATTCCACTCTTGTCAGTCAACATTAAAACACAAGCTGGGCACATTGACTTTCAATATTTAACCCAAAACACACAAGTTCCTGAGCCTTAACCAAGTCTCAAATCTAAAAACACAGGAGACACAGTACATAAAACCTCGGCCTCCAAACGTCCGTCTTGCCTCTATACAACAACCAAGGAAGGCACAAAAAAACATGGCAATCTGAAATGTATTTTGAAAAAATAAAAATTAGGAATATCAAAAATGGAACAATGCAGAAATGAGGCCTTAAAGTAAACTAGTTCAAATTATGTCACCCTTTGGCACAACGACGTGCCAACTCCCTCCCTCCATCTTCGTATCCACAGGCAACCGCCACCGTCGCTCACGGCAACCACCACGCTGACCCGTGTGGGCACGATGCCCACTCTCACACAATGCCAGTGCCATCTGCCCCAAACACACACACACACACACACACACACACACACACACACACACACAGAGGAATGCATAACATCATAAAACTTTTAATTCACCATAATTACGGGTGATTTTTTTTTTTTTTGCTGCGACCTACTAACTCACTCAGCCCCCCCCTCCCTCTCTCTCTCCCTCCACCTCCACCACCATTGCTGCCTTTCTTTTTCTGTCTAGGAATTTTCAAGAATCCCCTCATACTCTAAGATAAAAAAAAAAAAAATGTGTTAGAGATGAAAAAGTATCCTGGAAAAATGTGGTAGTGGCAGAAAAATCAGAGTAGAGATGGAACGGATAGAAGCAGGGCAGAGACAGATATACGTATAGGAGGGAGGGGGGGCATAAAGGGAGGTATCGCAGGGAGAGACACATTGGCACTGGGCAGGTTGAATAGCAAACCTGTGGGAGTGAGCTGATGTGTTTCAGTATGCTCATTATAACACATGGCCCATACATACATTACCCTTACAATACCCATAATTTATTAACTTACAGACCAGGAACCAGGCTACTTTTCATAACTGCAATCCTTTTGGATGCAGCTCTGACAGGCTGCAAACAAAATATATATAAATAAATACCACTGCCATCCCCTCTCTCTTAACACACACACACACACACACACACTGCGGCTGACACTGCGTTAGCTGTCTGGACGCTGACTTTAAAAAAAAAAACATAATTACAAACAATTTTCATACAGCGTCACGACTGCAAGTGAAGTTTGTGTGCACACCCGGGTCGGTCAATTTGTTTTCTTTTTCACCACCTTGCGCTTCGCAAAGCCGCCCAAGTAAATCCGACACCTCAGAACTACAGTCAGAAAAGTTAAGTCTGTGATCATTTCTATATAAAATGACACATGCAGCGAAAATGACTTTGATTATTTTTTCTTATAGGGGAACTGGTGGGGAGGCAGACAAAACTAGGAAGAGACGGGAGGAAAATAGTGAGGGAAACGAGGAGGAGAGAGCGTGTTTCATCACAGTGAAGGAAGGAGGACTTTGGGAGCAAAGCCAAACATTCAGTGCTGATCTCCAGGTATAAGAAAGAAGAGGTGGGGGACGACGGTGGGGGGTGGAAAAAGTTTCAGCAGTGCAGTCAGCCTTAACTGATGTGTTATATATTGCCTGTCACTTTATTCTGCGGGAATATTGGGGCGTTGCCAAGCTCAAACCTGGAAGGTATAGCAATCCATCACCTGCACTGTTACCGCCGTTGGTGGGTGGGGGTAGAAATCTCATCTTGAAGCTTGTAGCCAATATTCTAGCCACCCCAATGCCGTTTATAAAAGGTACCTCTCCAAGGCCGCTTTTCACGGACAGACCAGTCATCTAGTCATCCACGCGCCACTGCCCTGCAACCCCACCCCCCTCCTCCGTCCTGCACCACAGCACCATAACGCAAACAGACTCTCTGCGCTAAAACTTAAACCTCGAATATTCCCTGCATGAGTATCATCGATGACAATGCTTCTGGTGATGATACGTAAATAAAGAGCTGAAATAAGATGAAATAATCTTTTTTGTTGTTTTATGTCCAGAAAATGTTTGCCCCGAAAACATCTTAAATCTAAATCATCATAATATTATAGGAAAGTTAATGTTTCATAGACTCCAACTTGAGACTTTTGCTTTTGTTTGGAGGACACATTTACAAGCTGATTTACATCTACATCTTTAACTATTGTACTTAAGTCCTACAGTACATTAGGCATTTGCACTTTACTTGAGTATTTTCACTTTATGACCCAACAACAATTCAGAGGGAAATATTCGACTTTCTACTACATTTATCTGACAGCTTTTGGAACTAACATACACCTTTTGAGGAATGTTTTCTGGCAGATACTCCCCGACTGATCTTTGCACTGATCCTACAGTGTGTCACGCTCGCAGCCAAAATTGTTTTTAATTAAACACTACGCCCTCGCCAATTAGACGTTTAATTTATTTCACAAGTTCCCTCAGATTATAATTTTCAGAGTACACCTTTTAAGTACAGGAACAAATGTGCTCAATTTTACAAAATATTCCTGGTATTTTTTTTAGAAACATTTCATCATCACTACAGAAACGTGAGGTCTTTGGAAAGCAGAATTAAAGGAGTTAACTTCATTTAGAATTGAGAATATCGTCCAACTTATGATGGTTTTTAATACAAAATCAAGGCGTGTGGTTTATTATTAGCATGAGTTGAAATAAGCATTTTATTCCCCTGAGAATCAATATAAGATCAAAATCTCTGCGGCCTAAGTATTTTTTCAACCCTTGCAGACATCTACCAGCATTTTTCTAAGCTCTATAATATTTATAATATTCATTTCCACTGAGGACTTAAAGTATTAGATATTAACAAATTAAGTGGAATACCGAAAGCCATTTTCTTTCCACCTATTTCCCCTCCAAATAGCTCATGTATTCACCTAACCGTCCCACTTAAATATTCTTGCGAGTCACGACACTTAATGCGCAGACAAAGAAGCCGAGTACACCGGTGTTGTGATAGCATTCCGGTACTGAAATACAGCTACAATCTTTTAATTCGAGCAAGGTCCAGCTTTGCAGCAGGCATCCATTCGAGCAAATCAAGCTAAGTGTATTGCGGATGTTTGTGAGTAATGAGGAATTTGGGAGTTTTTTGCTGACTAGGCATGTATGAAGAAGGAGGGTTGGGGGGTGGTGGTGGTGTGTATGATGGTGTGCTTAAGAGCTATGCCTAGGAGAGGAGGGGTGGTCACAGGGGGGAGATTAGGCTGAGGGGCAGCGAAGGAAAACCAAATCCATCTCCATCTCAGAAACATCCTAAAGCAGATTACTTACTTCAGTGGGAGAGGAGGAGGAAGAGAACAGAGAGAGAGAGAGAGAGGAGTATGAGATGGATGAGGGAGCAGAGGAAGAGAGAGAGAGCAATTAGCATAGATGCAATTCTGGCACAGTCCTCTGACTTGATATTTGACCTTCTGCAAAAGTCTTGCCAAATATCGCCTGAGCAGCGCAGACGGACCATATGGCAAAGAGCTGCTGGAGGCTGAGTGCAGTGTGACTCCAAGCCTCCGTATGCTAATGGGGGAATGTAATTACAGTGCAGTATTCCTGTAGGACGTATATTTTACTAGTCCGCCATAGGAGTGGGTTTGCAGTGAGACAGGCCAAGCCTGAGTGGCTTCAGAAAATACACTTTTTTTTATCAAACAGTCAGGAAGGCTATTGAGTGGACGGTGAAATGGAACGGGCCCCGTATAACTGGGGCGGCGCCGCAATATGTCACTTCGCGAGGGAAGCCGGGGATGTGTTGGAAACACCTACAGTCAAATGTCTGAAAAACGGTAAATCCGGACTGAGTCACATATGGCAGAAAGCTGCTGAACTGCAAGCTGCTGCTCTCCTCCGGACACGCCCCGATCCGTGATGTCACAGCAGATGTTTTCCATCAGCTGCCGACGGCAAAACACCTGCTTAGTCAGTGACATCACCGATTGGGACGTGAAGTTGTAAGAAGCTCAGAAGTTTCAGGACGATTCAAGAGATCGCAGAGCTTCTGCCTCGTGTGAAAACGAGATGAATTTACTAGATTGGATTGTAGCAAATAATCTGAACTGTTAACTGAAAGAGAGATAGAAATCATATGCAACAGCTTGACTTGTTTGATACGGGCCAATTTAGAAAATCATTGCAATTTTGATAAATCTATTTTGCATTTATTGGATATTGACAGTCGGGATACAAACAGGAAACGCTGAGCAACGAGGTCTACGGCTGAATCCGCACAGATGTTATAAAGTATGTACTTTTACCACCGTGCCAGAGGATGCCTGTTATATTTCAGGTGTTCAGCATTGAGTTTAATGACATCAGATGTCTTTGAGTGCTATGAAGACAGATCAGTATCCATAGGAAGTGTAAACATATGGGATCGTTACGAGAAGCCATAACTGGCTTTTAATTGTGGATGAACGCAGACAAATATTTGAGTAACGCGAGGGAGTTGTAGAGGTTGTCAAATACACACTTATATCTGCTTACAGCTACATTATTGTGTGTTATGAACCATTTATTAAATGTTTTATGAATGCTTATGAATTGGGGCAATAACATGCAAATAATATGCATGTTTTGCAGTTTGCATACTGCAGATAAATTATGTTTTTTTTTTCAATACAACAAAGAAAATCATTTAATTCCAGTTGCAAAATGTTTATGTTCTTTAACTTCCACTCTTGTCAGTCAACATTAAAACACAAGCTGGGGCACATTGACTTTCAATATTTAACCCAAAACACACAAATGTTCCTGAGCCTTAACCAAGTAGCTCAAATCTAAAAACACAGGAGACACAGTACCTCTATACAACAACCAAGGAAGGCACAAAAAAACATGGCAATCTGAAATGTATTT
This sequence comes from Larimichthys crocea, assembly GCF_000972845.2. Classification (NCBI taxonomy): domain Eukaryota; kingdom Metazoa; phylum Chordata; class Actinopteri; family Sciaenidae; genus Larimichthys; species Larimichthys crocea. The sequence continues at coordinate 3,419,679 of NC_040020.1, forward strand.
TGAAAAAATAAAAATTAGGAATATCAAAATATGGAACAATGGTAGAAATGAGGCCTTAAAGTAACTAGTTCAAATTATGTCACCCTATAACACAGAATAAGAATCTCACACAATGCACCAGCGCACTGAGAGATATCTAGGCTAAAAAGGGAGCGACGTTCTGCTGCTGGAACAGCACTCAGACACCGTGCCTCTTCCATTTATCATGCATGGAAAATCCCTGCCCACACAGACGGAGGCTGAGCCGACCCTCGTAGGAAGAAACTGAGGCAGCACCCTTAGGTCAGAGGCTGCAGTCTGTAGCTGGGATCACCTACCTGCTACTAAGTACAACAGTGCCGGCCTCCATTTCAATTAGCTTCACCTAAGTATCCTTGTCCAAGTAAAGCAATTTTACACAGGGCTGCTACAAAGCTAACTCTCCTCTGGGAGCAAGCCCTATATGGGAGACAGCGGAGAGGCTTTCAGGTGCTGCTGAGATTTCAGGAAAACAAAACAAAGAGACACAGCGGCGGGGTCAATTGAGCTTCGAGACGGGAAATCAGAGCAGTGTGAGCAGTGAGAAGGGCAGGCGTTGTAGGATGGGAGCGGGGGAGGAGGAGGAGGAGGAAGATGAGCAGGACACGCGTTTGAATGTGTAGACACCTGAGGGATCTGGTATGGAAATCCCCAATTTCTCAGCCAAGTCGCAGCCCTTTGAACAGTGGAAGACGTCAGCAAGCACGGCGAGAAGCCATGTGGGTGTAACGAAGCGAGGGCTAAGCGAGGCAACATGCTGCCAGTTCTCTGAAATGTTAAATTGAAATGCAAAGTAGGAGCAGGCCTTCTTGTTTTGAGCAGATTTCTCAGCATCTGTGTGGGAGCCCTTAAACTCAGAAGGTCTATATGCAGAGCTCTGCATATTTACTGTAAATCAACATAATATTTAGGTTAGGCTTAGAAAATACACACAGCTGAAGTTGAATCTTTACTTGCACTCACGTAATGGAGACTTGATTCAAATCTATCTGTGCATTAAATTCATTGAGTAGCAGAAATTTCGGTTCAGTAAATAAGATTTTTAATACACATGGCCAATTTGCACCTGCAGTGGCTCTATGCTACTTGTTATACAGAAGGTATGAGTTAAAGATGTTACAAGTTATTAAAGGTGTAAGTTAAAATAATTTTCCAGTGTTAGTGCTAGGGTGCATGGGCGGACATCAAACTTCTGCGGTTAATTTCTCCCTCATTACCATCTCTGATGTGCCCTTAACCCCAGCCGCTCCCGTGGAGCTGCTCAGTGGCCAGCAGGTCAGACTGTGCCGTGTTGTTGGGCAGCTACCAGGTGTGAATGTGTGTAATTGCGTGGGTGTTTTTTTTCTGCTCTCTGTAAAACTTCCTTGAATAAAGAGAGAAAATATCTTGATTTTTTGATGATAAAAAAGAAAAAAAAAAGAAAAAGCTGAACGTACAAGCCTGTGTGTAAAAAAAAAAGTGAGATGAGACGTAAACTGTGACTCCCAAGGTGCATTTTTGCTAAGAAAGATCCAGTCATGGAGCTTAAAGTTCAATTACATGCACTGCTAACGCCACCGGGAAGTTGAAGATTAGGCTGTTGAGAAAATTGTTTAAATGAATCCGGGTTTGGATTATGGGTACGTTTTGGATGAATTTTGGCAACATGGTTCTACGTTCTGCTAACAACTGCAAGGGTCTCACTTCTGCAGAGGCTGAGGTTCAGTCAAGCGGCAACGTTTGCGGCTGTGAAGTGAAGCTGATCAAAAAAACTGCAGTTCCTCAAACGGCCACTTGAGACTGGCTACAGAATTGCATAAGTCCCCATGTTTAAATGTCCAACTTCACAGCAGAAATAAACATGTTTACAGCCTGGTACAAAAAACAGTTTTGGTCTCAACAGCTAATTTCTTCGTTCATAACAACTGTACTGAGGGTGAATTTTTAGAGAACTCACCTGTTCAAATTATTTGCCACTTTGACTGACAGGTGCAATTACAGGTAGCTTGTTTGAGCACCCAGGTGTTATTTGGCCCACCTCAGGTCCACCACATTCTGAGCTTCACAACAGCTCTTCAGAAACCTGCGAGTGACGTCATGTATACAGGGTCCATTCTTTCTCCTGACTGAATGATTTCAACTTATTCTAACATGCTGAACTGATGGACACGACTTCTCCGAAACATAAACCTTAAGTAACACACAATTATCCAGGAGATGAGATGAGTACCAGAAGTGGAAAGCAGTAAAAACTTTCTTTGTTTTTTGTCTTGTGAATTTTTGAGTACTGCTTTGGAACAAACATCACTGCATGTTTGAACTGGACATGTACAACTAATGAAAAGTGACCACAAGTCGACATTTCTTTGTTTTGAAGCAAGAAGTATGCTTCTTCAGGTGAACGTGCGTGCTCAGATACATTGCCGTAGCTGTTTCTTTCATACTTGTATCCATACCGTTTACATCTATTTTCATTTCCTGACAGGTACTGAATCAACCAAGAGACTTTACTTGACGTGCCAGTCTGCGCAATGCGTGGTTGACATTTGAGAGGTGTGCGTATCGGCTCCTCTGTGAGACCTGCGCTCAGTCATTACACCCATGTATAAGCATAATTCTAGTTTAAGAGGTCACATGCCAAAAAGGTGAGAAAGCTCCGTACTTATGCGTTTATATATGTATATAGATATATATACAGCATTGGAAGTTTCTTAACTTAATTTACTTACTTAATTTGGCTTTATTGAATTTATCTGACACGTGCAATAACTCAAGTAAAAGAACAAAAAAACAAGGATTAAAGTCATCTGGTTAGATTCACACGACTAATATTCCACCCGAAGCACCCTAAAACAAGGAATTACATAAGTATGCTTTAGTTGACAAAGATTAAAACAAGAGAGATTTCCTTAGGAGAAAGCCAGTAGGCAATGTAATATGCTAAAAGGCAGCGTTTATGACAGAGCTAATCCAAGCAGAGCCCCCCACCCTCCCCTTGCTTAGTCATTCCAGCTCCACGCTGATCAGACGGGAAAACCGGTCACAGTTTGTCAAAACACAGCTTGCACTCTGAGCAGATTGAAATCATTTCTCTACTCAACAGAACGCTGCAGACAAAACAGATCTTTTCAGGAGTGACAACAAACTGAGAACAGCTCAATGGTTTATCAGTCGTGGAGGACAAAGGGGCTCTCCGCTCAGGAATGAAAATATCCACCTGATGTCATCAACCGGTGCATCATAAATCCTATCCTTTGCCTGGGGGCCACAGACTGACTTCACGCCTCTGTGACACTCTCTAACCCCAGGGTTTCTATCAGAAAAAAAAACCTTGAAATATCTTTCTGGGCATGGTGTCAGATGCTTGCCATGAAATATTCATAATCTGAGCGCAGAGCCACAATAGAGGTGGTGGCAGCATGCGAGGATTTGACTTGCAGAAGCTGAGACGCTTAAACCACGTTGACCGATCAGTTGTCACTTACAAATTGACTTTCACATTAGTTTCCTTGGATGAATGGCACAAGGCCATCTGTCATTTAAGCCTTTTAACCTATAGATATAAACTCATTAGTGCATCTGCAGAACTGCAATTCTATGGCCCCGTATATAACATTTAATCTATTTTGCCAAGTACAACGAGGTTAACAAAGATTTGAGTTTTCTTTTTCTTTCGCAACTCAATATTGCGACCTATATCAAGGTATTTTGCAAGTTAAACAGTTAAAGGGGCATTTTTTCTATGCTTTAACTCATCTACCATGCAAATTCCTCTGGGTTCAATAGTGACTTGCCGCAACAAAACTCAGTGATAAATGTTCTGCAGCTTTAGAGGTTTTGGTTGGTGTAATCACCTCCAAACAAGGAGAGGAGAGGCAACACACCATCAAATTTCAAGTAGTAATACAAGAACAGTGAACCAAAGGCAGTTTTATGATGCTTTTTACACAAGAACAGTGAACCAAAGGCAGTTTTATGATGCTTTTTACATCCAAATGCTTGTAAACTCCTATATTTTTAGTCTCTAGGTCAAATATACACATGGACATACATGTAGTTTATATGTCAGTTTGGAGCTGCGATGCAGAAAAAAAACACTGATAATGTCACTTTAACAAACATAGAGCAGAAGTTCTCCTGTGATGGATTATCTATTTTCAAACCACCAATCTCTGCAGGTGATGAAAAAGCAGCAGCTTCTTGGAAGGCAAGAAGTCAATCCAAACACTTGGAGTATGCTTTTGAAAACGTTCAGCAATGATGGGAAATACATAAAAATTCCAAATTATAAGAAGTTAAGAAGTCGATTTCTGGAAGTAGTGATGTTTGCCCACAGGCAAATGGGTTTGGTTGGAAATGAAAAATATTTTGTCGGGTTAGCATGCAGGTCCAAAAGAAATTAGTAAAATAGGGTAGCGTAACTAGAGTGTACATGTTGTACATGGCTGACTGAGAAATTACAGTTTCATGCAAAATGAGCTCTTATCTTCGCCGGTCAGTGAACCCACAGCATCAGATCCAGACCCAGACCCAGGGTAATGTCATCATCTTAGGCAACCAGACACAGAGCAGGATGCAAGTGTTATGAGCAGTGAGGAGAATTTTGAGGTTTGACTCGAGGAAAATCGATAGAAGAACTGTAATTTAGTGGTCTGTCAAAGAGATCAATGTTCGAGCGAGAGAGTAAGCGGGGCAGACCGAGAGATGTGGAAAGTAAAGCGAAGGTGTACCGTCATACACGGAGCAGATCATCTACACGATGGGTTCAATGCAGGTCTGTCAATGCTTGACCTTCGTAGGATTATTTTAATCCGATATTATGAATAAGTGGTGGCTTGTCGCCTTTTTAGCAATCAATTCTATTCATATTAATTACATGCCTGCTTCAGCACAATTGTAGACTGTTGGTTAGAGCATTAACTTTTCATAAGTGAGAAGATCGCTGACGATACAACACATGCCCATGCTGCCCTTTTTTAACTTCACAACAACTCTGCATTACACATAAAACAATGTTGTGATCATAAATCTCAGTCTTGTATGACTAGAAACTAGCAGGTTTTTACCAATGACCAAAAGTCTGGTCTGAATTGTTTGATAGAAGATCTGAAGGGGGGATGTGAATTATAAGATGACTCTTTCTTCCTGGTTTGTCCACTTCTAATACCAATGAATGTCCTTTATATGTTGGAGGTCTTTATGGAAAATACTTTTTAGGCCAGAGTTGTTTATTTGATGCAGTTCTGCCGGTTGGCCACTAGAAAACTGGCACCAAGATTCTGACTGACTCTGCTTCAGCAAACAGATTCATTGTCTAAATCCATGATACTGATCAGACTGGACAACAGTAGGTTCATCTACTTTCCAACCAAACTCGCTTATGAAAGTGACGTGACGTTTCTGTATTGAGTTTTGCATGTTCTCATCGTATCTGTTTGGTTTCTCTCCAGGCATTCCAGCTTCCTCCCACGGCCCAAAGACATGCACTGGGTGTCAAGACAACTCGTATTTGTATCATGTGATATGAGGGAGTGCTATCCGGAACCACAAGCATTGCACTGTAATTAATGAAATCGATTCTACTATTAAATATTCTTCTTGGGTTAGCCAATGAGAGCAACTTAACAATCACAGATAGAAACTGCGATGTGACTGTATGTTTTGACCAACGTCATACTTAATAAAAAATGACCAATGCAACAGCATGTATAGCTGTGTATGTAGCGACAAAGGAAGCAGCAATATTCCTGTTGGAAGTATTTAGTAATAGCTGACTGAACAGTGAACATTCAAGAACATTTTTCCTCATCTGGCTCTTAATCAGTTCAATCACTTATTTGCCACCGGCCTTGTTGCACTTAACTCAATTAGGCCAATGTTTCTTTAATGGAAAAGGTTTTGTAAAAAAAAAAAAAAAAACAGTATACTGGAGTTGAATTGTTGCATTAGAGCCAAAAACATAAAATATGAGCAGAAATAAAAAAAAACAGTGAAGCTTACATCATTTTATATGGAGAACAAAAAAAAAACAACAACACCTCGCTGCGATGCACAGCGCTCCCGCGATGCATTCGCTGAAGACTTTTCTCTCACACTTTTTTTTTTTTCATACAGGCTCTCAGTAATGACGAGATACCTTTTAACTTCTCAGCCAGAGTCAGCATCAATAATTTATTCTCATCTGTTTAAAATTTAAAGTGCCACACATTAACGTCCTCCCGCACCTGCTCTTTCACGCTGTCCACCCTCCACTGGGCTGCTTTCTATCCCCCCCCCCGCATCCCCATCCCTGTCTCTCTCTTCCTCTCCCTCCTCGCATTATAATAAAGACAATGACAATGAGTTCTCTTTCACCACTGAACCAGGGATGTTAAATCAAACAGGGGCAGAGGAGGCGGCAGACCACATAATGTAAGGGCATCGTCCAGACGCCTCCGATTACGCTTTGGCCTTAATTGGCGGCAGTGGCAAAAACGATGAATTCTTTAACAGTGCCGTGCGGTTGTGCCTTTCTGAGCACAGGAAAGGCCTTAAGGAGGACAGCTACTCGCTGCAAATGGAAGCTGACAGAAAATCCACACAGCACGACCAATCTAGGGGAAAAAGGGCATGACAATGAATAAGGGGGCCCATGCTCTTAAGTAGCCGAGGGTAGCTTGCAGGGAAAATGTGTATAATTAAGCGGTCTGCATCGTGGTTCAGATGGCAAAATCCTATTGTCTTGACAGGAGCTTAAGGTTGCCCTTTAGGTTGAGATGCGCGGCGGCGTACAGCCTCATTTCTCTTTCCTTTTTTTTTTTTCACACTCCTCCAGACCTCTGCGACCAAATTAATCTGCAGTTTTAAAGCTTGAATAAATCCAGTAAGTTGGAGATCTGCAGATCTAAAGGCCGTCTGTCCCTCAGGCTTGCTTCGTTTTTTTTATTTTATTTTATTTTTTTATATTTCTTTACCCCTTCTCCTTTGCCTACGGAGATTGGCTGGCAGCGCTCAGTGTTATCTCCAGGGAGGCAAAGGTTGGGGGGAGGGGGTGAAGGCCACAGATTTGTCCTTATCTATTCTGAGCACACCTAAAACAAATTAGACCTGGCTGCCGTTGCTTATTTGGCTCCCGTGCTCTCATTAAGGGGCTGAATCCAAGCTATTTTCCTCAAGGTCCCGCTTCCTACCATTTTGGGCCTTGTCTTTTATCACAATAGCAAAAAGGTTTCTAGGCAGCCATGCCACCTTTTCATCTCACCCATTTCATGTAGTCATATCAACACTGCACAAAGAACAGAAGGAGAGAGGGCGGGGGGCTGGGGGGGAGGATATCCCCGTACTCTAGGATGCTGTTTTCCTGTTTATGACTTGATGATGGCCTTTGACATTTGTCTAACTAAAATGAGAAATCTGTCCAATTGTATTTTTTTTTTCTTTTCATGCTTTTTTTTCTTCACTGTGCCTGTTTTCTGTGTTTGTTTTTTTTGCTGTACTTTAAACATAAAATACAGCAGTTCTATTTAAGTCGCATTGTTGCCTGCCAATATTGTCAACAACCTGATCAAATCCTGTGATCCTACGAGATTCTTGTCTCTAGTTGTTATTGTTTTAAATATCTATTTGTAGGTATTAAACTCCTGCTTCATAGAGAGTCCTTCAGCAGAAAGTCTTTTACATACATGCAGCGTACAACTCAAATTCACATGTAAATGATCTCAGAGTCAGGTTAGATGTTATATTGTAAGTTTAGCTCGACTGGAAGTCTTTCTGTAAGACGTCACTAAGCTGATCGGGTGTTTTTGCTGGACTGATTAAATTAAAATCCTCACTGCACAACTCAGATGGAAAAATAGACACTAACTTCTCTGACTTTCAACAAATATTGCACTGAACTTCTTCTTAGGTGCTTTATACATTTGCTCTAATTCATGTTGTTTTATGTCAGAACATCCATATTAACACTCGAGCTGTAATTGTCTCAGTGTCAGTCACCTACTGGTAAATTGTAAACTGTATTAGATCTAATTAATATTTCTTAATCAAAGATTATTAAAGTTCTATCGACAAACTCAAAGAAGGTTTGAAAAGTTAAATCAGTTGGGAGACGTATAGCTCACACTTTTAACTGTTTATAAAGGCATATATTAGCTTGGTTCACAAATAACTCATCAAAGCAATATAACATTTTCCAGATGAATTTAATTGGATTTAAATTAAAACTTGCTGAAATTACAATAAACTTGCGTTACAAACTTTGAAAAGACCTGAAGAGCTGTTGTTGACCTCACTGTGGAGCTACAGCGACAACGTGTTTTCCTTTTAAAGGTTATTCGATTACTTTAAAGCTGGGTGTTAACATTGAGCCACTTGTTGGATGCTGAATATGAAGTGGTTCCAAACCCAGGATAACTTGGAAGGACCCCAAGATAATTACCACAAAACTATGTTAATTTTTCCTCAATTATTCTATACTTTTTGCTTCTTTAGTGTGAAATACTAATACCGCTTCAGGCATGTAAAAAAAAAAATCCTTGTTTCCTAATCCTAATGAAGTATGAAACTACTCACAAATCACATCCACACCAAGACAATAACCTGTGACGAGGAGTCAGAACCAGACGCTGGATTATTTTAACGGGCCACAAGCCAAAAAGATTGGAACTCGTTCCCTTTAGAAAATGATAAGGACATATGGATGCCCTCACGCGCGGTGCCGCAATTAATCTCGCGAGCAACCCAAGCTGGCAAGCTGAACTTTTACATGTACAGAATTTAGGCGTCTTCTCTCTGCAGAAATCAGAGTAAAGTTGAGGTAAACACGTGAGGCAAACAGAAGCGAAGACACAGCTTGCCCACATACGAGTATTATTGCATTTGAAAGTTAATGAAGGACCTTTGAGCCATAGGAGCTCAAGCTACGCAAAGGTAACTGCTCGGGAAATGTTAGGTTAGATGAGATTCCTTTGCCAGACTAATCCATCCTGGAGCCTGGGAGCAGCACAGAGACAGAGAGAGCAGAATCTGCTGCAAAACAGCACAGCAGTGACACAGGGCAATTCTCTAGGGCCTTGCATTAGCGCGCTAAATTAAAGGGGGTATTAGACTAAATTGGCTCTCCGATTTCAGGGGTGTGAGTAAAATTCTGATTTGCATTTTCCACCGCTGCTTAAGATATAATTAGTTCAGGGTGATTCCCATGTGGAAAACACTGACAGCCAAATCTAACTGGCTGCCAGTAGCTTATCGTCTCTTCCAAGGCAAAAGGTAGACTCGGCTCACGTTTGGTGTGTGTTTGTTTGTTTGTGAGCATGTGGTAGGAGCGTGGATGCAAAGTGTGTTTGTGTGAGACTGAGAGACTGAGAGTGTGCATACGTGTGACGTGTGAATTTACGTGCACGGGCTGTAAATTCTCCTTCTAAACTTCAGCACCTGATTCGTCTCACATCTCAATAAAATCCAGATGAACTGCAAGAAACTATTAGCACCGTAGACAAGGTGGGGGGGAGAAAAAAAAGCGCACTCCCTGTTAATGCACGTATAAAAGTTTGCGGGAGCGAGAGCACAACTTCACACCTCGAAGACGCCTTTAGACTCAAACCCATTTCCGTAGCAGAAGGTGCACCTGTAATTACAGACGCAGAGTCAAAAATAACAATTACTGCAGGAGAAGTCCATAATATGAATTACTGAACTCAGTGAAGGAGCTTTTAAAAAGCAAGTGTGGATTTGTTTGGGGGGTTTTCACACCCTTGGTAATTCTAACCGTCTTTGCAAATGGATGTTTTCCAAAAGTGCATCTACCCATGCATTATGAATGTGAGGGCTGCTTCCTGGACACCTGTTTGGGACACCTGTTATGGAGTCGACATTAAATGAGCTTCCGATTGCAACTTCTGTGGCTTACGCGTCCAAACTATAACTCAGAATCCATCAGTGACTCCTTTATTTCAACTCTTGAAGCCTGGTTTCATCATAATTTCCTCCAAAAGGAGGAATCAGAGTTTCCCACACTTCATGAAAAGTCCTTATTCTGTATCTTTTTCCAATACTTAATTTAAGCTACTGTACAAGATACTGAATGAAATAGTCAACCCTGTGGCACCATGGTTCTTATTAAGTCATGTTTACCTTTAATGTGAGTCCTAAAAGTCTCATTTTCTTAAAACAAGTCAAAAATAATCAACATTTTCCACCCCCACCCCAATAAATCACCTTGTTTCAGGTAGTTTCTCAACTTAAGTTCATTTTTCTTAATTCAAGTGCACTGATCTGTCATATTCTTCCTTGTTTGAAGAAAAAAATCTTGAAAGAAGTTGATTTCTGTTGGGAAGAGAAATGTGTGAAATGATCTCACTGATTTGTTATAACTTGTTTTTAAGAAAACATTTCTTTGTGTTCCCTTAAAACTGATCCTGTTGTGTGAACTTTTGAAAACTCTTCATGTTTGAACAATACTTTGTCTGCACAACATGTTTGTAATGACTGGCCTGCTGTTTGGAGCCAAAGAGGTTAAAAACACAATTTGATTTCTTGTGGATTGCGAAGCTTTTCATGCTTCTGACTTCTGTCAAAACCAAAAAATTGAAATCTGGGATTTTAGCTGTGGGTAAAACCAGGATTGAATTAATGGAAAACTTTCATGGTGCATCACATTGTAGAGTACATGAGACATAAATGATGAGAACCATATGAATAAATAATAATATGTTAGGTCACGACGAGCTTGTCAACACTGCTTGGTCAAGAACAGGCTTCATTCAGGTTCACTCGCATTCAGGTTCTTCCACAATGTCACTGAAAGGAGGCAAAATGTGATATGTACATCATAAAACAAAAGAAAAACACGCCAAACTGATCCATAATGAACAAATAAATCCATACATGATGTTTTTCCATCAGTAGATCAGGTAATATTTTATAATTAACCTCTCTTTCCTCTATGTCTAATGAGTTAATTAATGAGCAAATCATCTGGCCCTCAGGTTGCATTTGTTGGTGACTCATCCATACCGTCTCATGTTAAGTCAAGTTCAAACTCTCAGGCTAAAAGAAAACCACATTTGCAATTTAACATTCATATTCTGTCTTTGCCCGTGATAACCAAATGTCAGCTATGAAATAGATCAATTAAAATGAACCTTTAAAAACAACACTGTCCTCTGATTGCCTCTTGCTACTTGTCAATTAAGCCAGCGCTTAAAATGGTTTTCTCTGTCCTAAGTGACAATGTTTTTCTCTGCCTCTGCACCCTTCTTGATGTGTATCATGCCCCAGATTGATCCGCTATGACACAAATATGATATAAAATGATTTCATCTCAACCCTGCTGTACTGTATATGCACCATCATGCAGGATCAGTGGGAGAGGATCAGTCTGGGTGCTTCACTCCCCTCCCCACACAAAACTTGGGGAGATGTTTTGAGAAACACCATCAGCAGCTCTGCCATCACTCTCACCATCTCTTGGTGGTCGGAGGCTGAGGCTTTGTGGGATATTGATTCTCCCCATCCAGAGACGGTTTCCATAATTGGTTAAAATGACCGGGTGCAGAGAGGGATGGCTCTCTGCTGAAAACCATTTCCCAGCCCTGCTTGGAGCTGAGCCAAGCTCGGGGTTGTTCGGATGCGTTCCAGCCCCAGCCTGACTGGCAGCAATTAGGGGTGTCTGAGCCAAGCTCAGCTTGCGCTCCACACAAACACCCCTAATTACTGCCAATTAGGCTAGGCGGGTAGGCAGATTTGAGAAGCCGGGGGGATGTTCAGGCATGGGTGGGCATGGAAACAATTTTCAAGGGCTTAGAACGTGACTGGATGAAAAGGTTAATGCTTTGGAGTGCAAGGGGATAATAACAAAAGAAGGGGAAGCAGAGCCCCAGTTCTCACCTCCAGCGACGAGCCTGGCTTCTTCTTCAGCTCCTCGCATTTCCTAAATTTGCAGATCTGGTGGCCCGTTTTGCGGTTCCGACAACTGCTGCAGACACCACAGTTGATTAGCCGCCTGCAGGGTGCACAGACCCCACACCTTTTCCTTTTCTTCTTCGCTGGGTTTCCACTGGATACCGAGGAATTATTCTGTGGGCAGTCTGCCAGATTGGCAATTTGAAACGCACTGTCTGTAACGGCTGCTGAGGCTGCGGGGGAGTGAAGGGCTGTCATGACGATGACCCCGGGAGGTAATGAGATGCCCCCTAAAGCCGGGATAGCGGAAAAAGTTCCAACGCGTTCTGGGAGATTCATTATCTCTGCTTCAGCAGCGCCGCATTTCAGCTTGTTCATGCATTCTCCTGCTAAAGGTCTGCAGTGTTCGGGGGATAAGGTAGAGAGGAAATTATTATTTGCCATTTGCAGCGTCTCTGGCGGCACGCCAGGCTTCCCCGGCCTCTGGGAGTCATTTCTATGCATGCTGGTCCTATTAGGGTTTATTGCCGCTGATTTCCTTCCCCAGAGCATGGCGTTATCACAGTTCCAAGGGGACATGCCAATTCTAGCACTGGGAAAAATGGGCGTTGTGATGCGGGCAATCTTAGCAGTCTGTGGAAATGCCCCATTGGTTTTATAAAAGTTTGCAAAAGACCTGTACCTTTCCATTTCTGCGTTATAATCCAAAAGCTGGCTTAATCCACCATCCTGAAGATTATCCTTTTGTAAGAGAGACACATCTGCATTCTGTCCGTTTTCAATGCAAAGTGCATTGTTTATGTTAGACATGGCTGAGGAATGGCTGTCAATGTTTCGGAGGAGCGAGTGACGTTACAGTGGCCTTTGTAGAGCTGAAGCTGGTTACCAACAGTGCGTTACCATCCTGGTTTATCTCCTCCAGAGCTAAAACCGAAAAAAAGAAAGAAAGAAAGAAAAAGAAACAAACAAACAAACAAAACAAAAAAAAAACAACAGTTACACATAAAAGAGGCAAATGTTTTCAGACTAATCAGATTTCATTTCTCGAGCTGCTTCAACTTTTCACTGAAGATAACAGCTGAACATTTGAAGAATCTGCTGGCACATTGTTGACGCTCTGCGTTTCATAATGGAACTATCACAAACAGTCAGAACTGATCTTCATCTAGTGACAACGAGCGTGATAGCTGTGACAGACCGTCATGTCATTATTATAATAAGGGGAAAAAATGAATTACCATGCCTTAAAAAAAAATCCCTAGACGTCTTGTCAAAGTATTCTTACATATATATATATATTTATTTATTTTTTTTAAAGAAAGTCCAATCAGCTACTTCACAGAATGAATAAATACATTTTAATTCACCAGGGTGCATTTCATCAAAACATAGAAATTTAATATTCAAACAAAAATATCACTATTTTGAAAAGTTAAGAGAGAGCCTCACCAGAATTCAAAATATGACAGCAGCAGCTACAAACACAAAGATTTTTCTTTCTTTTTTTTTTTTTACCTTAGGCCTGCAATATAAACTCTTAAAATTAATCTGCTCTGAGTGCCAGGAGCAACGGAGTTAAACATTTTCAATTTTTTTTTTCCCCCTCTCATCTTATCCAAATAATAAAGCTGGTCCATCCATGTAAACACGACCCTGTCCAGACTCTCAAGACCACCTGGTATTCATTCATGGTCAGCTCGATTACATTAACTCAATAACAGCACAGATAGCCACTGGTGGATTTACATCCAGATCATGAACCAGACCAACTACAGTGTCAGCTGCCTCTGGATGGGATATGTGTGTGTGTGTGTGTGTGTGTGTGTGTGTGTATAGGTGTACATGTATGTGTGTGTGTGTGTGTGTGTGTGTGGTGCTCCATTTCCTCTCTCTCTTTCTCTCTCTACCAGTCTGTCTGGATTTGGTTTCCACAGATAAAAGCCCATTAGACACATCTCCCCCTACTTCCATTACCTTTTTCTGGGCTTTCTCTCTTAATTGCCAAAGCTGATCCATTGCTGGAACACTAAAGCATTTCAAATCACTTCCATGGTGCTACCCAGCAGCTGTCTCGAAAAAAAAAAATGAAAAAAAAAAATTATAAATATGCACACATGGAAGTGGAGAGCTCGGACTGGATGGCATTATTAAAGTCCTCTGAACACAGGAGTGCATCCCCTCTCTAAACATGTCCTAACCTTAACCTGGAATTATTCAGACAATATATTAATATTGTCTCAGCGTCTACAGATTTCAAACATGAAGTCTGAATGAACTTTCTTACAAATGTTTTTTGTTATTAATATTTAATTCTAATGTGCAACCAGGAGTCCTGTCCACCATGCAATCCAGATCTTGGAGGTTCAATGTCGATGTGGCATCCAAAACAACCCGCAGCCACCAGTAAACAAAACCTCCTTGGCTTAATGATCAGCCCTCCTCAGGGTCATTATTACTTAATCAATTCACCCCTGGAGCGAAATACGCAGCCCAAAGGCAATCAAGTCACGGACATTGATTTTCAGCCTGTAAACAAAGTTTAGAGAGACAGAAATGTTCAATACTTGGAGCTGGAGAGAGACAGAGAGAGGGAGAGAGGGAGGGAGAGAAAACAGACAGAGAGAGAGAGAGAAAGGTGGAAAGAAAAGTAAAAAAGCCACGTCCGATCATGACGAACCATTGTGCCGCTGCTGCCGCGCCACGATGCCATTAATTACACCGAGCGTGGCGTGTGGTAGACATTCAGATCAAAGGTCATGCATAGATAAACGAAGCGGTGCAATAGTGCAAATAAAATCCTATAAAATTTAATCTGACATCGCCTTGGCTCACTTGGCAGCCAACACGGACACAAATGGGGGACACGAAGACAAAAAAAACAAACCAAAAAGAAAAACGCATGCAAGTGGACGGCAAAATATGGACAGAAAGAAAGAGAGAGAGAGAGAGAGAGAGTAGTGAAGGAGAGAGAGTGTGGGAGAGAGGGGGGGAGAGAGGAGTGAGCATCACCTACCAGGTTCCTGTTGAGAAGAGCTCCCCAAGATGCTACCAGCCTGCGACCGCGTAACGGCACATTACCGCGGAGCGGTGCGCGGAGGGAGAATAACGCAAAGATGCGAGAAGACGCACAGACATAGGCTGCCGGAGGAGAGCGTGCGTGTGTGTGTGTGTGTGTGTGTGTGTGTGTGTGTGTGTGTGTGTGTGTGTGTGTGTGTGTGTTCAGAGCGCTCAAAACAAAAGGACCATTTCTTTTCTTTTTGTATCGACTTTCTTGTCACGTTAGAAAAAAAGGTCGGAAAGTGCATAAATAAGCCAAAAGGTGTCGGCAGAGGAGGAGGGGAGGGTGGGGAAGGAAAATCGCAGATGGGGGGGTTTAAGGTGTTTCCTCTTCTTCTTCTTCTTTTTCTTCTTCTTCTTCTTCTTCTTGATCCGGGGGCTGTATTGTGTGTGTCTGCCTGGTCTCTGCTCAGTCCGTGTCTCCTGTCGCTGTGTGTGGCTGATTGGTGCTGAGGTGAGGAAGCAGGGATGTGGACACCTACTGATCATTGGCTGGAAATTACTATAGAAACACTCGGGAGGTGGGAGGGATGGATGGCTCAGGGCGCCCTACGAGGAGGAGGAGGAGGGGGGGTGTATATCTGCTGGAAATATCATGCAACCTTATAGTGGCCCCTCTCTCTCTCTCTCTCTCTTTCTCTCTTTTAAATATATATATATTTTAAAAATACATTTTTTTCATGACGAGGCTTTTAGAGAGGAGGAAGGTGGTTGTCATTCACCAGACCCGTCCTTTAAATGAGGACTGGGAAAACTTGTCAAATTAATTTGAATGGAGCTGAGCTGTGATTAAAATAAAATGCCTCCGCCGGGTTGTTTTCCTCTCTCTCTCTCTGTCTCTCTGTCTCTCTCTCTCCGTCCATCGCGACATCCATAATTACAAAGACCTCCGGGATTCATCACCATTATAAATCCCGCCTGCTGGCCACCCATGCTCCCACAGGCTGACAACACGGACACGCATGGCACATCTGTACGTTCATTCACGTTGAAGGATATAAGCGTTGAGTTCAAATGACTCCAATCAGCATCCCGGATTATCCCCCCCTCCCCAATCAGCATTTATCTGCGAGTTAACATGAGACCACCTCAGTGACTCCAAGACAGGAATTAATCACTAATTAATCACCTTACAAAACACGTTTCAGCAGCTCTGTGACTTTTTAGAGAGATCTTAAAGAAATGACTGTGTATATAACTTTTACTGCAACAAATTATATAATCAAACGACAGGAGGATAGAAAGATGGTATGATCAGGTCATTATGAACTCATTACACTGGGATAACCTTTTAATAACACTTCACACTAAGACATCGCCAGACTTTATACTTTTCTTTTTTTAACTTTATTAATGGTTCATAAATCATTCAGTCATGCTTTATATATCAGCTTTAAGCCGTAAGAACCAATTTTGTGCTGCCAAGTTGTGAAAACTTTCACTGTCTGCGGTAAATCTGTTGTTAAAGTTGGAAATCTTTTCATTAATGCTCATTTTCTGACAAGAAATCAAGTTTAAACACGATAAAATAAGTCATTCATAAAATGTTTTAATGCATCAAGTCTGTAGTTTGAAGTGTTTATGGATCAGCTCGTCTGTAGATGGTGACTGATCGTCTGTCCAGTCAAAAAGATTTTGCACAACCAAAAAGTCCTTCTTATAAATGGACTGTATCTAATCCACAGATAATTATCAGAAACTGACTTATTAGCAATTAATAAAGCCTGTCCTTGCATCTTATAAACATAAAGTTTGAGTGATTAGACAAAGCAGCATCCTTTTCAGTAATCATTAATAACGTCATTCAGGCTGGAGGTAACATTTAGTGTTGAGTAATTTGCCAATAATTTTCTCAATTATTCGTCAGAAACAGAAACGAGACAGAAAATGGGAAACTATTATGTCTATTATGAGCGGCCAAAGCTTAAAGTGATGTCTAGACTGATGTCAAATTGTGTTTTTCTTTTTGGACCAAATGGACAAAACAACAACAATAATCAACTTCAGATGATAAAAAGACAAAGATGGTGTTCAAACAGAAGATAGAAAAAGTGAATTTTTGGTATTTTTCTTTAAAAACTGACATAATCTATTATCAAAACTGTTGCAGAGTAATTATCAGTCAGCCGACTAATCAATAAGTTGTTTCAGCTTCGTGTGACATATCGCTTTAAAATGATATCATGTCACAGAGGAATAAACAATCCCTGCATTGCTTCCACTTTCAGACAGGTTTAGGTGTGAGTAAACAAACTGACAGCTACACTGACACATCTCTAAGTCATCCAGCCCCTCCAGGTGAGCTGTGTGACACAAGCCTATAGGCTGCTAAAGGCTACACTTTAAGGAATTTATTGAGTGCTGGCAATAGAGAAGAAACAAGGATTTAACTATGTTAAACAGTTTACAGTGATTTGGAAATATCGGTTCAGAGCTGACTTTGTTCACAGGTGACATCTGATTATTTAGATTCTACATGCTGAAGTTTCAAATAAGTCTACGCAGTGATGGTGAGAGGTGTAAACTGACTCCAAGGATGCTGAACTCATAACAAATGATGCGGGTTGGGAGTTGACACGCCGCCACGGCGACAAGACACCTGTTCACGCCCACAGATGACCTGCCTCCAAAGACCTCAAACTCCCTCTTCTTCATCCAACAGCTGTCAAGTCATCACTCTTTCAGTGGCTCGTCGAACATTACGGGCACGGTGACGTACAAAAAGAAGACTTCTGGGAGATGCAACAGATATTTTTCTGAAGCCGCACAGCAGCAGTGGTGCAGTGGTAAGCGTGTTGACAGGAGTAGGTGTTAAAGTATATGGTGAGCTGGGTTTGGGTTTATGTTTGCAGTGGTAAAGACTTGGATAAACAGTTGTGTCTGTCAACACGTCGAGCTGTGATTACACCTATCACGGGGTGGAGAGGCGAGTAAAACATTCTGACTATACATCAAATCATCAGGAACGGATGAGGCCAGTTAAAACACTCAGATATTCGCTCAGTCTATTTCCTGTTTGGCAAGATGTGTTTCTGTTTTCAGGTACATACATAAAATGAGGGATAATAAGAGAAAGCATCTTGTTTCTTTTTTTCTTCAAACCATGAACACGGTGATGTCAATGTAACATTTCCGTAGACATTATTTCAGATAATCAGAGTGTTTGTGTGCATAAAAATAACGTAGTATCTTGTTGTTGTTTTTTTACCTAAACTCTGGAAATATACTGTTTCCTTTGGAAACAGAAGGAAAAAAAAAATCATCTTTCATTCTCTGTTTTGCCCAATTGATATGAATGTTTTCCTCTGTCTTCTTTTGATCATTTTGTAGTGCCCCTTTCGCTACTACAATAAAAGCGCACGTCCTTTTGACACCACAAAAAGCTCATTTGACAAATATTTTTTTTTTGCAGGCAGGAGTTTATGAATAAATTTGTCTCGACTTTTGCCCAAAGTAATGATGCATCAGAACTTTTGTTCTTAGACCCGATTGATAGTTAAAGTACAAAAATAATAAATAAAAAAGGAGCCATCCTTGAAGCTCTATTTTCTTCAGTATCAGACCCTGTGCATCTGTGTGTGTGGAAGCTCCTCTGTCTGAAAATCATTTTATCTTCCGGGCGATAATAGCCCCCGGGGGAAATCTGCCTAGGTGGTCCTAACCTCTGTCTGCAGAGCCACGGCAGTATGTGAGTCTCTAGCAGTGGGAGGCATGAACCCTCATGGCAGGCCTTTGTTCCTGTCTGCGTGCTCCGGCATCGCTCCCTATGCGTCTACTCACCCCCCTCCAACACACACACACACACACCCTCCCCACCTCCCATTTCTCTGGGCTTTCAACTGAACTCAGAGGAGTAATTAATAACCATGACCCCAGATTTAAACGTAGCCTGCATTTAGTCGATGGAAATAGAATCACGAAGGAGTGAAGTCATAAGACATGGGTGTTTGAGGGGCGATGGTGTGAATCCATTGATTCATCTGTCTCAATTTGATCTGAGCACTGTGCTCAGATCTGTCAGGAGAAAGACAGTGAAGATACAAGGAACGCTGGTACGTGCAGTACTGCCTCTCTCGTCCTGCAAACCCCAAAATTAACAGTTATTTGAGCAAATAAGAACGACAGAAGATACATAAATAGTAAGCGCACAAGGTGGGATTAGCTGGCTTCTCCTCTATCTCCACTTGTTATTCCAAGCATACTGTATATTTTCCTGTTGGAAAGTATTAGGAGGCCCCGGACACTTGCAGGTTGTATAGATGTTTCTATGCAAGCAAAGGAAACCGAGTCACAGTTGTTTCTCGGTGGAATTATGGAAAAAGAAAAAGAAAAAAAATCTGACCAGGAAAAGGGAGGAGCACGACTGCGTCTCCTGGAGGTGTTTCAGACGGGCTCGCGCACACACTGTTGTGGTAAACAGCATTCCTCCGAGGCCTTTAAAGCCTGAAGAGAAAGACACAGACAGAAAGAGAGTGAAGAGAGACAGAGAGGGAGCAACTTGGGAAAATAAACAGTGTGAGATTATGGGTTTGGCAGTGATGCGCCACAGTGCAGCAGCAACCTTGGCAGTATTTATTTAGAAACCTGCCTCATTTCCTCCTGCACACTATAATGCATGGTGCCCTCACCTCGCACACATTAGCCTTTTGCTGTGATTTGATGTGTATCACCCGGTTTTTACGCCGCTTTCCTTGGATACAGTCGAGCGATCCCTCCTCCCTTCGCCATCGCCTGCTAATTGGAGTGTATAGAGCACCCTTAATTATCCAGTTAGTAGCTTTGCTGAAAGAAAGCCGACTCCTGGCACACAATCTGGTACAGATGACAGCACCTACACACAATCACTTCCACAGAAAAACCTCGAGTTACATGGATAGAAAGTACTGTGCCTGCATCAGGGCTACATGAATGAAAGTTCGCAGTCATATTCTGTAGGTGGATGAGCTTTGAAAACTTTCTTCAGATAGAAGGAATGACACTGGAGATTCTGGTATTATTCCTGGTTTCTTTCTGTTTTTTTTCTTCCAGCACATCGTGCACCAACCGATGTAAGATTTACTTCCCCTCTTCTGATTAATCCATCATTCTGTGCGAGCGTACAGTATTACATAAATGGGCTTTTTTTTTTAGGTGTCAGGATGGGAATCTCCAGCACGCTGAAAAACTCTTGGAGCAGCCTGGGTAATAATACATAGATCAAATTCAATTATACATTTTTTCTGAATGTGGTTAGCTTATTGATAATACAGAGTGCAGCAAAGGTGGAAGAAGCATTCAGTTTTACCACATTGTCAAATACTCTATTACAAGTAAAAGGCCTGCATCCAAAATCTTACTTGAGTAAATCAGAATTTAAAAAGTATTACTAGCAAAATGTAGTTTTTTTTCTTCAAAAGTATGCATTTAAAATGACTCCTGTGGGTGTTATATTATTACATATGATAGTATTGAATTATTATTACTAATGTATATCATGCCAGACTCTTGTTATTCTGACTTTGGAGTGTTACCCACCCACTACAGATCTTGGAGTTACATTAATAAACTTAGCTACTATAGCTTTGCTGTTACTGTTAACAGGTGAAACCAGGCACAAAGTACAGAGGCATTTTAAAACCAGCTGAATCAATTATATTTACATTTTATTCATGTATAACTGTCCACTGGTTTGTTAACACTTAGTGTAGTTCCCAGTGTTTCTGACTTCTACTCAGAGTTACAACCTGATATGAAAGTTTTTTTTTTCCCAACTCGGCTGCTCATAATTATGGACCAAAATTGTATGACATTAAAGTGGCATAAGTAGCATTTTACCGTGATAGCTGGATGACATAGAGCTTCCTTTATCTTCCCGATATGATGTTTAGTAGTTTAATCTCTGACAATGCATCAAATCTGCAAAGTAACAATAGCTAAAGTCAAAAAATACAATATTTCCCCGTGAAATGTAGTGGAGTAGAAGTACAGAGTAGTAGAAAATGGTGCCTCAAAACTGTACTTGCATATAGTAATTGTGTAAACGCACGTGAGTTTAGGAAAACTCTTCATTTACGTTGCTGAACATGCACTCAGAATACTTTTAGAGCATGCTATTGTGTATTTTGTCTGATATCTACGATGGTCACTGCTGACACCTGATCCCTAAAGGCATACAGTGGTAGAGCTCCAAGTATGTGTGTGCAGATCCATACATACAACTTTAACGTCCTCTTACTACACGTGCGCTGTCCTGTAAATAATCATCTGGGTTTGTAAAATAATCATTTTATATGATACCACGATTAAGTAGAAATATGAGCACCAGATGTTTAGTTAGTTCAGGTGCACGTCTGTGCTTTTGTTGCCTCACAGACAGGATATAAAAACAGTAGCGTTGCAGGTGACAAAGGTCATCAGCCGGAATTAAAAGCGACTGTACGGC
This sequence comes from Larimichthys crocea, assembly GCF_000972845.2. Taxonomy (NCBI): domain Eukaryota; kingdom Metazoa; phylum Chordata; class Actinopteri; family Sciaenidae; genus Larimichthys; species Larimichthys crocea. The sequence continues at coordinate 3,441,034 of NC_040020.1, forward strand.
CCACGATCAATATTTGCTCTAAGCTGTCACAGTGCTGTCCTGCCACATGAATGTAAACACACAGACAATAATGATCCTTCTGCGATGTCAGAAGGTATTAAACTGACCAGAGACAATAAACAGGACTGTGTTGTTGTGGACGAGTTAGGAGTCTATAAAACGTTAAAACCATGGAGATGAATGTCAAACAGCGTTCTCTTGTTGTGGCAGCTGTAATCCAACTCTCACCACAACAAGTTAGCGTCACTGAACACAACACAAAGATGACATTTCTGGTCCGTGATGCCTTTTATTAATTCTCAAAATTCTCATGTTTTTAATCATGTGGCTAAATCTAGACATATGATTGTATACGTCACACTGTTAATTTCAAACTTCAAACAGACCTAAAGATTCAAGTGCGTCTCTCTTTATGAACTAGATATTGGGACACTTTTTTGTTTTTGTGCTAATATGTGCAAACACTGTTGCCATGCTTATCTGTCAGTGCGGGTGGGCAAACAGCTTTGGCAAACACAAACATCTCGGAGGCACTCGGTTAAGTCGATGAGTCACATTCAGGATGTGACTCAGTTTTAAGCGGTTCACACCACATTGTGCTTGCACTCAGACTCGTCAAGCTTGTGATGTTTACACGCGGACATGACGCCATCCTATCTCTGCTGACCCGCTACGGGAAGCTGCAGCTGTGATTTTACTTTTTATACAACAGCAGCTGTCGGAATCTTCTTGTTTATTCTGATTTGAATTCAATATCAATATGCACCATCTAAAAATTCAGATTAATTCACATTTACACCTGGTATTTACATGTGATCAGTATCTGGAGAGGTTATCTAGATAATGGCATCTAATCACAAGGTTTTGCACTTACACCGGGTATCAGTACGCTTTATCTCGATGCAGCCCACATAATCAGAACATATCAGAACCTGACATGCAAATGGAGCAGGTGGAGACTTAACAACAAACATGCCCCATGTAGGTCAACGAAAGAGTTGCTGCTCTACTTTTCTTTTCCTGAACTGTACTCCTTTCCCAATAGATGCATTTCTTGAACACATCCAAGTTTTTTCCTGGCTTGCTTGACATGGCAGGACGAGGCTGGGTTGAGTGACCTTCTGAACTTGTTGGGCAGGTTTTCTTTTCTGAGTATGTTTACGCTGGCTAAGATTGCACTGCATCTGCTCTGTGTTCATTCACACCTTGCGTCAAGATTAATTCCCTCCCCTTGTCCGGCATGATATCCACAAAAAGATCACGTTTCAATGGCATGTGTAAACGTCTTTGTGGTAAATATCGAGTTTTGTCGCCTGCCGCTGGAGTGCAGAACCTTTTACTTAGTGTTTTACTTTCTACTTGTTGTCTGTGGTGAATAGCAATGAGCGTTTAAAGTTCAGAAGGAACGCTGAGGCTTTCAGGTAGACCTCACAAGAATGCAGTGCTTGTTTTTTGGGGGGTTTCTTTGTGAAATTGAAGTCATAGACACTTCTGTCTAGTCCTGTTGTGCATTCTAGTTCAATCCGACCATCCGCTCAGTGTGTATTTTCAGCATTTGCCAACACGTGGTCCTCGAACTCAAGTCCAATTCTACACTGCCTGGTTGTACGATACTGCTTTGATGCACAAGATCTTACGGTGGAAGTTGGATGTGCTGCACAACCATTAATGTTTTAGAGAAACAGGCAGGCACACTCTCACACACTGACACTATCAAACCCACTTATCACGGTGATCATAATATCAATATTAGGTGAAAGGAATACAACTTTTTATGCTTCTTTCACAGAACTGTCAAACAGAACTCGCCTCTATTTATCTGCATGTTGACTCAACCTCTAAGCTGCAGCCTTGGCTTTGACAAAGTTCACAATGGCAGATGCTGAATCTGTCTCCTGCACAATAGCAGTGCAAAAAAATCAATGTAATAGAGCAAAACAGTCTCGAATTACTATGACAGTGAATGAGCTCCACACTGAAGTAGCACGAAGCACGACTCAGGAAAGTGTTCGTGACACGCTGTGCAGAAGTCAGTGTCTTTGATTGTGTTATCTAAAAAGAGGTCTGTGTATAAATAGCTGCCTATCTATGTATTCTCACGATGAGCTTTATTGTGACAGGAAGTATTTTTTAAGTGGTTTCTGCCGGGTAACACGGTGCTGCATGTACTTTCTGAGTGATGCAAGATCCGGGATAAGTGAGGACAGATCTCCCCAAACTTATTCAACTCATCTAAAGTATTAAACTGACCTGTTTTCACTCCTAAACTGTCCAAATTTGGCAGGATTTCGTGACTTTTGGGACATTTAGTACATTTTGATATGTCAGCTCTTCGTTAAACACATTCAAAATTTAAACTGCGTGTTCTACAAAAATGTGAAGAACTGAAACATTGGTCTCAGTCTGTTGGTAGCTTCCCCAGCATGCAGCAGCATCGATTTTTTCCCCCCCTCCTAGCTGCTATATGTTCAGTGGTCCCAAAAGAATACCAGCCTGCTACTGTACTTTGTTTTGTTCTGTGTATGTACAGTATACTGCACTGTTTTCGCTCCTTGTATTGTGTTTGTTTGCAGTGTGGCACCCAATCGGCTTCAAACTGCAGTAAAATAAATAAATAAATATATATATATATATATCTATACACACGTGGCCTTGGTCAGGACATTGTCAGCTTGTTTTTACCTTGCATTTCATTACTCCAACATTTTGTGTTGTAAACAAAAACAGGTCATGTTTACAGGATGATAATTAATCTTGGGAACTAAAATTGTTTTTTGCTTATATTGTGTTCAGGATCTAATGGTAGCTGATGACATTTAAACCTGGAATAACAATGAACTAACCCTAACCCTTCAAGTTGTTTTTCTGGCCACCTGACAAAATCTAATATTCACTCTCTTATAGCTCTATTTTTGGTCTCCGCCAACTCAAAAACTAAAAAAATTGTTAAATGCTCCAATATGTTCACCAGCTAGATGCTAAATGTCTCTATCTTCTGTTTGACACTGAGCAGGTACTGTACAGTAGAGATTTTTCCACAGAAAGTAGTTGCCTGTTGTGTCAAAGTGAATCAGAATAGCAAAGTTGCTGCAAAACTCTCTGTAGAGTTGAGGGAAGCTGCAGATTCAGGTGATGTTTCTCTGTAGATTCGTCACTGTGAGCGACCCCCTTTCACATTGTCAGACATTCTCACACTGACATTTCATACACTGTCATTATCAAAAATATCAAGTGCAGCTGCTGTCAAGAATTTGTTTTCTTCATCATCGTGCTTTTTTTCAGGGACTAAAACGTTCAATATGTTATTCGTAAGATTTCTACCATCTACACATCAAAAAGGGCGCTTGCGTATCAATAGCAAAAACCCTTTACATCACACACAATACAGATTTCCAAAGTATGCTTCTTTATGCCATTATGTTGCTACCCTTTCCCACTTAAAACCTGGAAAATATGCAGGCTGACCATCCGTGTGAAGCAGACCAGAAAAAGACGAAACTGAGTTGAAATTCAGGTCAGACTGTGCTGCACTTGGTTTAAAAGTTCAGCGCTTACCCTGAGTTTGGTGTCACCAGCCGTTCAAAATGTCATCACCTGTTTCTGAAGTCATTATAATGTGACAGTGCATTGGCCATTTTCATGAATTGTGTTTGTTGTGAAAAGGCTCCCGCGCTACCTGGATGGACCTGGAATAACCTGCTCAAAATATTCTCTTCCATGTCACGCATGTGAAAGGTGTATTCATGTGTTTCCTGGAGCCCTGATGGATAAAAAACACAGACCAGGCACACTTTTACACTCAGTGTCAGTCATTCTGTGAGGCAGGAAAGCATAGAGGGAGGCATCTATAAAACAAACATGGTAGCAGCAGTGGAAGGGCAGAAGTGGCAGGATGGGAACTGCTGCCAGACACATTACAAGGAGCTCTAATGAGGGAGCCCACACTCTCACCCCCCTCCCACCACCACAGAGGAACGCGAGGCGGGAATTAATTGTGAGGGCGATGATGGCGAGCGAGCTGAGGAGCAGGTCATTACTGCACGCCTCCTCCTGGAGCGCCGCGGGCAGAGCGTGGAACGCCACGCTACTTGCACAATTCCCATGATCCCATAGGAGGGGGGAACAGATAGCAGGAGGGGGAATGAAGGGGACGGAGAGAGAGAGAGGAATAGGAAAGGATACTGGGAGGGGAGGAAGGCTGCTTCCTCTTTGTTGGAAACCCAAAAAATAAAATTAAATGTACTGATTAATGGCATTTTACATCACTATAAGAATTATTTCCTTACATATGCCTAATATCACAACAAATATTTCACATTTTTCTTACTAATACATCATTGCAAGATTGATCATTACTGGATTTAATTCAAAATATAACATTGCAAGGTGGACACACACACAGAGAAAAAAAAACACTACCAGGAAGATTCACTAATCCAGTGGTAAGAGCAATGGCAGAAAGATAATGTGACACCTCATAATCGAAGGAGAATAACCCCCCCCCCCCCCAAAAAAAAAAAGCTTCACATCAAGGTAATGATCACATTTTCGGGTGCTTCACTCTTCTAATCTGCGCACAGTGTAATAACTGACTCTTTGTCATTTCTCTTTGTGTGGTTTGTCGCCCTTATGAAACCTGTGACATCAGATTGAATGCATTGGACACATTGCCCTCTAGTGGATATTCAATGTATGTAGGTAATGTATATCACAGCCATAGACAAAAGTGGCTCACGTCTATAATTCTTTTTACAGCCATTATCCTGCAGCAGTTAAATTCAACAGCAGATGTTAAGGGAGTTAAGACAATTAAAATATTTATGGTCTCCTCTGTGGTTAGGATGAATCAGAGCATATATGCATTTATAGTAATAATAATAAAAAAAAAAACATATGCCAAATCATTAGTCCCATGTGAGTGTGAGATGTGGTGGCTGTGACAAATAAATATATTCATGAATTACAATGAATAGGTGAATCTAGGTAAAAAAAAAGCCATTATTTATCCGGGCTTTCTTTCATTGGGTTCATATCAGAGAGGATGTGAGTAAAGTGCAACAGATTGGCAAAAAAAATAAAAATATGAACGCGTCCGATCTACGCAACTTTATCTGCTGCTGAATTACATTCTCTCCTCAGACGTGGAAAATGTATAATGACTCAATAATTAAATACAAAAACAGAAAGGCAAGCAAACACTAATTGACTTTTCTCTGCATATACCGCCACCGCCGCCGCCTCTCCCTTCCCCCCCATAACCGAGGAGCTTTTTACGTTATCTTAACTTATAACGAGAGAGCAGAGACACACCTCTTTGATGATGTATTTAACGACCCCATTCAGTGCTTTTCCTTTTTCACTACTTTCATGACTGGAAACCCTAATGAGACTAGTTCTGTTGCCTTGGGGATGGCCAAACCCATTGCATTAGCACATGAAATCATTTAGGCCATGTCTCCCGGAATAAAAATATCATTATGGTGAAGCCCTCTGTTAAAAATGAGCTGAAGGCCCACTGCTGCCAAGTTGTTGTTTTTTTTGTTGTCAAAATGAAGTGGAGGGGACACACTGTGACGGGGGCCTAACTAAACTACTCTCTGGCTTGTTTTTCCTGTAGCATAAGACAAATATCTCACAGACACATTGAGGATATAACCATTAGCTATACAAACAGACAGGTGTAATAGTCTCCCTGTGGGAAAATAGTTGTTTGTTACAGGATGTAAGGGAGACTAAAGATGAAGTCCATGCAATGTTTTATTGATCATTATGTGATGATTATATGATGATTTAAAGGTCCAGTGTATTAGAGGGTAACACTTCATTTGGATAGTCGGCCAACAGAGAGTTTATAGAGTATTTGTAGCATGTTAACAGCTTATTGATTATTACACCACTATCGTTAAGGTTTGGTTAGGTTTTGGTTAGAGTGTGTTCATGAACTGCCACAGTTAAAATGTTACAAATTCTATCCAAATAAAGTGTTGAACATAATATGTATAATGTTTTATGTTGTTATAATGTTTTATTATATCATGTTTTCTTTTGTATATATAAGGATCATTGTGTTTTTGTTTGCTTAGAATAAAACTTTTATATCTAAAGACACAGTGGGATGTCTCCCATGGGGTCTGTCGTGTTTCTACAGTAGCCTAGGATGGACAAACCAAACACTGGCTCCAGATAGGGCAGTTTCTCCTTCATGCTAGGAAAAAGAGGGTGAAGTGAGGGGGTTAAATTCAGCAATGACACTGTTAGATGACACTAAATCCTATACACTGGACTATTGAGTAAACATTTTTAGTAAAATATCCTTCAGTTTCTAATGGGTATATATATATATATGTTATGTATATAATCTATTAATCAAGTGTATTGTTTCACTCAAGAATAACTATAAGTGTATGTAAGGTTCAGTAATGCTCTGCAATACATGGAAATCTACAGATTTAATTTCTTTTTTTTACAATATAATGTTATAAAGTTGAGTTCTTGCCTGTTATATCTGACATAACCTATAGCAACTTAATTAAAAGTTAGACAGACACGGTAAGCAGTGAGTGGCCTGTGATTTCAGCTCTGAGAGTTGAACCAAAATAAAAGTTTTATCTAAACTGGCCTCAAGGGTGTGACACAGTCACACTCGACTTAAATCTGACCTTCCTCTTGGTACACATTTCAAAAGTCTTTATGAGGCATTATGAGTCAAGAACCCCCATTTAACACCATATTTGTATCTGATCTAATTCTCCTTGTTCAGTTAATCTGGACAACAACACTCCAGAGTCCTTATTATGAGATTTTACAAGTCAGTCACATGACACAACCTTGACCACAAAGCCGTGAACACATGTGATTGTGTTCACGGCTCAGGCCTCCCCTGTTTGCTTGACCTCACTGTAAGGGAGGTCTGGCTCGCCCAGACTTCGCTTCGCTTTTATCACAACCACATCAGAGACCTACAAAGCATCACGGCTGTACAAACATTCAGCACTCGATAATCTATGAGTCATCTTGAACCGCTGCTGCAGGATTGAGACTGAAGGTTAAAGGATCGAGCACATCACACTCATTCTAACATCGACCATGCTTATTGCCTCCTGCAGACACCTTTATACACGGTGCACGGTATATGCATTAGGAAAAGACATTTAAATAGTTTTTTCATGCCAAAATGATGTGTTAGGGGGATGTCTGATTGAGAGCTGGAGATAGAGGGTTGGAATGGAGTTGAGGAGGAGGGTATGACCACGGGTCAATGCTCCTCCGAGATCATTGATGGGTGAGAGGTCACACAGGGTCAGTAGGGACAGTATTGTTTGTGTCTTCTCCCCTCGAGACACAGAACAGCTGTACAGTTGTGTTCTAGAAAACAGGCACCAATCTGATCATTACTATGGTAACCAAGGTTAGAGGACATGATTGTTTGACAGCCTAGACACAACTGATAGGTAAATAACGTAAGACAGCCTCTACAGCATCTGATAACAATGTCAGACCGCTGAAGTATAACAAAAAAAAAAAAAGGAGATTAGACACACAAATAGTAATGTGTTATTTTCATCCGCAACACAATATCCAATTTTCAGAGCTCACGTTGTTACAGATCAGCCTTCAAATCCACTCTCCTAAACTTCTATCTAATCTATAAAACTAAAATGTATTATCTTGTTTGCTCACCTTTCTGCGTTAAAAATATCCTTTCAAAACAAACCCTAAAATGTTCTTGTTCAGATTGATTAAAGGACTTTTCAGCTCTGCCTTAAAGCAGTAGTCCGATGCCCATATGTAAATTGAAACACGTTTTCCTCGCTGTAATCATTCTTCCTGCCTATACTGGCCATAAAGAGAGCCCCTCCTAATGCTTTTCCAATGGAAGTGATGAGGGACAAAACCAACAGACCTAGTTTTGGACAAAAAAAAAGTTGATCTGAAACTAAGACGTGTCTGAATTAGACAAACCAAGAGAGTATCTTGTAATGTTACAGTCTTCTTTGTGTTGCTATACCTACACTGCAGCGCAGCAAGTGAAAGGCTGAACTCAGATCGTTGATATTCATCATATTCAGATAAACTTTGGAACATATCTTTAGACAGAACGACATCTGTGGATTTGACCCCCAATCATGTTCAGGAAGAAATCTGTCATTGGAAATCTGGAATTGTAAAAAAAACGTTTCGATGAACATATGGGCATGTGAGAACAAATGTAAAACTTATCCTTTAATACCTTATAAACGCCAATAAACCTGAAAAAGACCTTTCAGCAACTTCCTTTCTTTTAAAGAGAAAAGTCAAGTCTCTATTCTGGTCTGTAGCTTTACATCATTTCCTTTCTTTGCTAAACCACAGACCTGCAAACAACATTTTCGATTTACCACTAAATATCCGCAGCAGCACAAAACATGATAATTTATGTAAGTGCTTGTTTGTGTGTTTGTGAGTGGAGGAGGAGGGGGTGTGTGGCGGCGGTGGTGGTGAGGGGATGGGCATACCAGAGAGCGCTCGTGTTTGTGCGTAAATCATGTCTAACCATATGCTGCCTTCCTCCGCAGAGCACAACGCAGCTGAAATTGATCGTCAACCATCTCCTGCTCACAACAGCGTGGGCAGAGGGAGAGCAAGGTCACAGCCAAGGACTTGCCACAATCAGTGATGGGCTGCGGAGGGGGGCTTATGTGTCACGCCACAGCTGTTACGCTACGTACTCTGAGTCACAAGCACATCTTTACTGCTGCAAAACATCACCTTAATTACCTTAATGCCAGACTGTCTTTCTCCGTCTGGATGAATTCTGCTCTGGAAGCCTTAATCTGAACATAATCTCCACCATCCCCACATACTGTTTTGGGGGAGTGAAATCATAGCTTTGCCTTTCTTATCTGTTTTTATTTCCTGTCAGGTTTAAGTGTTTTATGGTTCAGCAGTTCAGAGGAAGGAAGGTTTGTCTGGTGATAGACAACATGGCTGAGGGCGGCTGTTGCCGCCGTGTGCTCGTCATGCTGAACCAAGCCCGAAGCAGGTGAGGGGATGATTTCATGTCTGTGCTATCTAGAAGGGCCGTCTCAGCTGCCAATGCAAAGATAAGCAAAAGAGGAGGCAGCTGCTGCTGTTGGGCAGCTGTGCGACTGTTTCTGAATCAAGGAGCTGCAGGCGGCTCAACAGGCTGGGTTGTGCATCCGCCTGACAAACAAGTTGAGCAACAATCTTGAGCAAGTGCATGTGCATCATACCTACAGAAGCAAAAGAATGTCTGGGGTGGGTGCAAAGGTTTACTCTTTTTAAAAACAACTGACTTCGTAAGGCGTTGGGCCACTACAAGCCGCCTGAACAGCTTCACTGCACCTTGTCATTAATTTCCCTGAATGGGGGGATGACGACTATTCTTCATAAACATCTTTCCTGTCATGTATGACACAGATCTAACCTTTAGTGAACTTTCAAAAGCAGATAGTGATTCTGCTATCTTACTAATCACTTGACAAAAAGAGACTCGGGCGGGAATAAAAGAGGGGCTGTGTTCTTGGCTGCTGCAACCGGGTGTTTGCTGCTGGGACATTTGGCAGGCAGGCGGGGGCAAACCAGAGGCCACCTGTAGGAGGATGGTGAATCAGGATGTTGTTTAGACAGTATGGGGACATTTAAAGGGTGCTGTAGAGCGATGTGACATTAACAGTCACAAATGTCAAGAGCCAGCTGTCTGCACATGGAGTGGCTGCCTCTCATGGTTGTTCCTTCAGACACACACAGATCGTATCTCCGCAAATCCTACAGTTTTCTCTCACTTTACATATATTTATTTTGTATAGAACTGGAATGCAATAAATAGAAAAGATAAATAAAATAAGGATTGAAAACATTTAGGTATCGTAATTTGTGAAAAATGGGGATTTATTTGTGAATTCCAAAAGGTGTAATCAGGTTTCAAAATTTTAGTTTTAATGTGTAACTCAAGGAAACTAAAAGCAAGCATCTTTAAAAGGAGGTTTAGATGGATTGTAGGTCATCATGCTTCACCAGTAGGGGTCATCATCTGCCCCGTGCCAAACACCAGAGACTGCAGTTAAGAAACAGTGGGGCTTCAGCATTTAAAGTGCACACAGTTGCTCAATTATTGCTCAATTATGAACAGCCTGAGAACTGTGAATATCTCAGTGAATGTGTGTGCAAAGTCTTTACAATTCCGACATTGATTTACGGTGAATGGGGATAATTTCTGCTGCACTCTCTGTCGATTAACATGGCCAATTCATGAATGTTTTATACGTGTAAAATTGTCCATTCCGTCCATCCATTTTCTTCCATTTATCCGGGGATCAGATCACAGTGGCAGCAGGTTTAGCAGAGCGTTCGAGACGTCCCTCTCCCCCAGCAACGCATTTCAGCTTCTCCTGAGAAATCCTCAGGCGCTCTCAAGCCAGATGAGCCATATAGTACCTCCAGCATGTTCCGGGTCTGCCCCGGGGTCTCCCGCTAGTTGGACATGCTTGGATCAGCTCCAACGGGTAGGTGCCCAGGAAAATTGTTCATACAAAGTGAAATCTTTGGACAACCACAAACAGAGTTCTTACTGTGTTTTCTCTTTTGGTTTCAGAAAGCGAAGCGGCTTCAATTTGCACCAGAAACAAAAATTGGCTCACAACAGCGACCCAAACGAGCAAAAGAGGGCAGGCGATGATTCCCCTCTGGGTTCAAGAGTTGGACAAGTGGGTGAGAAGCTTGTATCTCACAGCTGGCAGGGCTTCCCTCCTCTTAATAGAGGACCGTGCCTACAGAGGCTTCAGCTTAGGGGGTTGGGGGGTGAGCACTGTATGGGAGGATGGAAGCACCTGCAGCCTGAATGCGGGAACCAGCTCTTAAACCTCTCACAAGCAGTTGGTCGCCACGGGAACAGCGGCAGACCATGATTGGCCCTGTCCAACCCTGCTGTGCCCAGGGAGGAACTCAATTGTTAGATGGCACACACGCTGCAGACAGAGAGGCATTGTGGAGAGAGACAAAAAGTCCTGCGATTACAAATATGCAAGAAATGTGAAATAGGGCAAAACGGCACAAAAATGTTCAAATGTTGTGCCTTTCAGAGCCCAACAATATAACATAAGTGTTCTCCAATGACTCTCCCTCTCTTTCTTTAAAACCCCCGTCCTCCACCACCCTACCCCAGACCCCCTGCTGGGGCTTAAACAATTAGGCTATGTGAGACCCACACTAACGACTCTCCCTTGTCTTTTAAGATAACTACAGGAGGAGGGGCAGCAGTGGGTGACATCTTGTTAAGGGGGGAATCCTGCGGTCACTCGCTTGTGTATTGGCCAAAGCAGAGGATACCTAGTTATTACCCGACATAAAGAGTTTGTTTGTGTGTGTGTGTGTTTAGATTGCCCCAGGTGAGACACGTGCTAATACCACCACCGGTGCTTGTGAGAAGTGCTGCTTTTCTCGGCTTCACGACGAGTCCCTCGTCGCGCCTCAGATGTCACCCCTTTTCTCCTAACTTTTAGAGCAACATAAAGAAAGCTGTAAATCAGTGCTTTCATCACAAATCAGTCTCTACTGATGTGTCCCCCACCTCATTTAGGACCAAAATGATTCACACCAAATATAAAAACAAAAACCTCTTTCAGGCAGCAAAGTGCAGGATCAATTTAAAATAATGTTGACACTTGGAGAGTTTTCACTCCACATAAGAATTTAAGTATTTGAGTCACTTGGGAACCACTTGAGTCAGATCACATGGCAATCATGTTTTCCGAGTCTACAATAAAAATGAAATAAAGGAAAATATTCATTTTTACTGGTCAAATTTAATAATAAGGTGGAGGGCCAAAATAAAAACAGGATGTATGTTTAAATTTATATGTAAGTGTGGCCTAAAGGTATGATATCAACCCATGGACCTCTACCTAAAAAAAACATGTAGATTTGCATCTACATTCAAGTTTTGTGGGTAAAATGCAGTTGAAATTAAGAGTTACAACAAACTTTGCACTTCCTATAAATCTTAAATGACAGTTACTTTACATAAATGACATCTCTTCTACGTCAGTGTGTGTGCAGCTATAGGCTGCTGAGAAATATAGGAAGTCAACATTAAACTGTAAGCTGGTTTAATCATTCAGTAAAACTGCCTGACTTTTGTCAGTTACATTTGTTTTTTACATGCCAAGTCAAACGTTGAACAGAATGACTCATCTCACTCTGTGGTTTCACCACCCAGTTTGATAATGTGAATGCTCATTCTCCAAAGCCACCGTTTTTTTGTGTGTGTTTTCACGAAAGGACTGAAATAGCCTGCTCAGGGAGTAAAACGGCAAACCACCGCATGACTTATAGTCACACTGATCTTAAGACCAGATGCTCAGATCCTAAAGCGGCAGGAGGATCCTCTTTTTGATTGGCGTTTGATTCGGAATAAAATCAATGACACAGGCATAAAAAAAAAGACCAAAAGAACAGTTAACGTCCTTCACTAATGCTCATCGTCATCTTTAGGTGTGAAACCAGTCAAGTGACAAGTGTGCCTAAAATTTGATGACCCTGGGTCAGCATGAGGCCACAGCTCTGTGTTTACAGATGAGGTGACGGCACATGCCTCCAGTCCTTTGAAATGTGACAAGGCGAGAGCACTGACGAGATAATGTCTGATTTACGAGGTACAGTAGCTTTTCAGGGGAAAGCAGCTCAGTGAGGAGCTCTCCTGCCTGATCGGTGGCAATACACGTGGCTTACAGTCAATGCGGCCCATTTAAGGCTGCACGCAAGATAAGCAGCGATAAACTCCCTGACTGCACTTTTGGAGAGCTTTGGCTGCAAAATCAATTCCTACAAATCTAACACAGAGACAAAGAAAAATGGTCTCAGGCTTGTTGCCTGAGAATTTTACCTGAACATAGAGACATCAAAAATGGAGAACAGATACAAAAACGTCAATGTGTAGTCTAAAGGTTATTTCACCAGACAAGTTGACTTCTTTGTTTTACAGCAGCTGCCTGAGGGAGCAGAGCCAGAGACACAGAAGGAAGCCGACCAGTCCAAACAACCGCTGAAAGCCCCGCAGCGCTGATCGCTGGGCTCTTCATTGCTGCTGTGGTAGGTTAACTGCCTTGCTCAAAGGCGCTTTTGACGGCACTTCATTCATCCACTTCTAAGATCTTAACAACTCACCCGAGGAGTTCAACTTATGCAATACACAAGATCCCTAACCGTCAGCTGGGCTGAGCACCATTGACACAACAACAAAAGACATGCATATACATGCCACTGTCATGCAACATCCTATCACTTAGAAATAAAGCTCAGATACAATGTTCTGATATCAGCTCAGTTGTTTACATTGTAGTACAGGTGTACATCTGCAGCATAACACTGTTTCAAAATACCTTCTTATGCTCATATCTTGCTTTTTTTTATCTATATCTCCTCCTTTGTCTTCTTCAAGCACTGTTGTTAGGAGGAAATCAATGTGGGACTTTTACCTGGATTCACACAAGCAGCGTCCTTGGTGAAAAGACAGTGTGTCCCTGATCATTCTGTGTAAGGTCTACAGCTTAAAGGTTAAACAGTGAACAATTCCCACATGCTGCAAGAATGACACAGTTTGACCTAATTGCAACGGTGTAACGTGTATCAAAGACATTCACACTCAAGCGGTTCGACATCCACCTGAGTAACAGCCGGGTTATGTAAAAGACAGAAGCCATACTTGATGTAAAACTGTCTATTTTGTCTTAACAGGATCTGTGCCGCAGCTAAAGCGACTCCTCCTTCCTCCCTCCTCTCTGTCTCTACCTCTTTTTTCCCCTCCCCCATTCTGTGTAAAAACAAATCTCCTTTTCTGCTCTGAGCCTGAAACTATTGAGTCAACAAATGTCACTGCAGCAAGGCAGGGGCTGCTGGGAAAGAGGTGGGGTCTCCCTTTAAGCTTTAACTGCAGCTAAAGGCAGATTATTTCCAGACAAGACCCACCTGTTAGTAAAGCAAAAAAAAAAAAAAAAAGGGGGAATTAAATAGTTAAGTGAATGGAAGTGCTGTTGGCTAATGAGCACGGTGGTTAAAGCTGTGACCATATGTTAAGAAATGACATACTTCTGCTTACCGTGCCCTTCTAAAAAAACACGTGCTCCTAAAGTTTTATTGCCGCTTTATAACCTTTAAAATCAAAAGATGCAAACACATTCTTACAAGATGAACCTCAAGACTTGCACCTCCGCATGAGGACGTAACACAGAAACCCACAATAAAACCACAACTGACGCTCTACTACTTGACCCATTATAACACATTTTCACTTGTGTTACTTCAGCAACTTTCCAGAGGGGGGTTTGAAATTTGTCTTTTAAATCACCCTCGGCCTCCTTTTCTCTCTCTATCTCTCTCTCTCTCTCGAGCCCACGTGGCCAGTGTCAACAGGAGGAGGGTCTTGGCAGACACATGAAGCAAAGTATGCTGCCTGTAATGCAGGCTGGAGAGTTGTCTTACACTCCACTCTAAAAATGAGACGGCCAGCCAGGCGAGGCTTGCCAAAATAAGACACAGCCGCTTGGAAATGAATGCATTGCTGAACTGGTTTTTAACTTCCAAACTGGCCACCACCTTGAATTGTTGCTGTAATGCTCTTAAAATGAGTGCTATTACACCACAGGGGGAAGTTGTGTGTGTGACAGCGAGAAAAAAGAAAGAAAATGAAAGAAGGAAGTCAAGATAGATAGAGTGAAAAGAGAGGGGGAAAAACCCTGAGTCACTTGGCTTCCTGTCTGAGAAAAAAAAAGAAAAAGGAAGGGGGTGGAGGCATCTTCTACTCTAAGCTCAGTCAGACGGTTGAGCCCAGTGCAATATTCAACATAAAGTGCACTGGGGGTGGTTGGTGTTGGTGGAGGAGTCCTTGTCCTGCTCACTGAATCCAGTCCAGTGCTTCAGGGCAGCCATCAGTGTTCACTATTGTGTGCGGCTGAGGGAAGAAGAAAAAAAAAAAAAAAGAGGAGGGAGCAGAGGAGGGAAAGAAAACCTGTCTCTTTGTGTGGGAAGGACTCAGCAGGAAAGTGATTTTGTGATTATTTTCAGTTTGCCAGCAAAGCAAGAGTCTCTCCCACCCCCCCCCTCCATCCATCTCCAGGACCTGCAGCAACATCTCGTCCACCGCTCTTGCGTCCAAACCTTCTCTCCGTTGTGCTTTTAGAACGGAGTCACATATGAGTGTGCTTTCTCAGACCGGCAAACAGCGACACCCGGGCTTCTCCTGATGATGAGAGCTGACGTCAGACCGGTTTCCATGAATATTGATGTGGAGGATAGTCTGTTTCATAGAAGAACAGAAGGAGGCAAGATGGCTGCCCTTTAGGATTTGTTAAAGAGTAGATCCAGACGGTTTGTTGGAATTTCTACAAAGTGGAGGGACGCAAAAAGGAGGTGAGGATTTGCTCGGTGTGTTAATAGTCTGCTTACCCTTTCCCCCCTCCTCTAACCTTGGGTGTATTTTTGGTGTTTTATGTAACAGGCGAGGGATAGCAAATGTCCCCCCCCCTCCACCGTAAAAAGCAAGAGCCAACATAATAAGGAGGGGATATTAGATAAAGCTACTCCAACATGGCTGACGATTTTCTTTCTTTTTTTTTTTTTTTTTTTTTTTTTGCCGGCTGAAACTGAAAGACACCTCCTGTGTTTTCCTGTGTGTGTTTCTGTGTTCACTCTGGCTTCTTGCTACATTCTTGCATCATAGAAAATGGAGTACTTAGACTGCTTGTTCAGGAGTTTTTTTCTTTTTTTTCTTCCTTTAAGCATAATTTAAATGGCTGTGTGAAGCTCTCTTTCTTTCCATAACAACCTTGTTTTTTCCCCCCTATGAGGCACATATTATTAAAAAAAGCTGTGTTTGGAGTAGTGCATTTGTTTTAAGAGGGGAAACGTTTTTTTTTTTAACATTTATGTGCAATTATCGCCGATTACAAAACCATGTTTTTTAAAAAATTAAATATGTCCAAATGCAGGCTATTTTATCGTAATTAGCTTCTCATTTTCATATTTATAACCGTGTATGCGTTTGTTTGTGTTGTTCAGTAGGGAGGACTGTATGTAGGAGAGTAAAAGTCCAACCTGGATGAGTCCAGCAGTAAGTGCAGAGTGTCTGCACAGCAGTAGAGCTGGAATAGCTTCTGGCTTTGTGTATCTGTGTTAATCAGCTTTCATTGCTTTCACCACTGAATGACAAGCAGACACAAAGGCAAATCCCGAGGAGAAGCGAAAGAGAAGAGAATTGTGGTGGCCGAGTGTAGTGAAGACAGACAAGGTCAGAAAGCTCTGAAGGAAATGAAACTCTATCCTACTGCACCATTAACTGGAGGAACAAGAGTGGTTATTCTGGAGCAGGTTTTTCCTCTTTTTCTTTTTTTTTATGTTTTAACTTGAGGCTAAACAGGAGATTGTTGCCAGAAAGCAGCAACAAACATCTTGTTTCTCATAGAAGTTGACTAAACTTATTCCTCTTGACAGTTTTTTTTGTGTTTTTATGCACCCCAGGCTGTTAAAAGGTTGCAACATTCAGGCTGGTGTGTCCTTTAGGAAACAGAGCTGTTGACAAATACATTACTGACAATGCAAAAAGGGACATGTGTCTTTTTTGTGTGTGATATGTAATCATATTCAAAGTAAAACCTGGTGCAGAATAACAGCATACTTGCACAGAGAGAAGTAAACTACAATAATGGAGCAACACAGTGAGGTAAGCACCTAAATACCCTGACAGTTAGGGGTGTTTGTGCTAGTAAGCACTAGTAATACATGATAACATGTAAATTCAGATGTTACAGGACATCAGGTCAATTAGCAGATAGCTAATTGGTTGTTAGTTTTTATATACTTTAAGATTAACATCTGAATGGCCCATTAGAATATTACTGATCTCTGTATGCATTGGGGTTGTGTATTCTGCTGACTACAGTCGTAATGTAAGTGCATGGCCTCAGGTTAAAAAGCAAATTGAAGGCATGCCTGTAAGGAGGTGAATAATGACTAACCTTCAACTGGCCATTGTGTCTTAACAGTCTGCAGGGGGAAATGCAGGAATTCAGATTATCTTAAATGCACGACTGAAGGTTTAAAGTTCTCTGAATCTGAAGCTACAAGTGAAGGCTGAGAACATTTACAGAGTGAAACGTGGATAAAAGGGGCTATAGAGGCAGTAAAGTCAGAATAAAGTCAGATGTTTGTCAAATGACAAGAAGACAATCACCGAGAATGTATCATGACAGACAAAGAAGAACTATTCTCTAACAGCCCAACGGCCCCTTTGGCCATCTGAATTAATCATTTGTTTAAAAAAAAAAGTTCATGTTTACATGCTGCATTTCTGTGGTTGCCTTCGCAGAGTCATGTAGCCACTACGCTACAGTACACGCTCTCTACTCTGTAAAAGAGCGAAGAGAAAAAAAAAGAAGAAGAAGTGCTTATCGTGGAAGAGAATTCCCATGTTTAGTCCTCGCGAGCTGTCGGTTAACTTGGTTAACAATGGTGGCCGACCGCTCTGACGCAACGGCCTGACTGTGTTTTGATATGGCAAGCATGGCCATTGACTGTGTGGTGTCAACACGAGCGCTTGAGCGGGGGTGGTCGTCATAGTATTCTTAAAGTATGTTGTGACTGCATGAGGCGATCAGGTGATCCGTGCTTTGTGTGTACATGTATTTGTGCGTGTACGTGTGTGTGGGGGTAATCGCAGTTTGATCTTTTGGGGTTTTATTTATCAAACCTTCGAGATACAGTAAGTAAAATAATGTTTACAGCTCAAACTAGCCAACAATGAGGCCGTTCTTGTGTATTGAGTGGTCTACTTTTGATTTCTTCATTTATTTTGAACTATTAAACACATTAAACATCACATTCCACATTATATCTACTGCATAGTTTGAAAGAACTGCATCCGAACCAGTTTGTCCCTTGCTACTGAAAGCACATTGTGTGATTGTACAACTTGTTCCCATTTGTTTTCAGTTGCACTGTATGCAGGATTAACAAATGAATACAAGTGCCATATTATAAAATCAAGAAACAAGCACAACATCTTACTGTAGGGGTTTTTTCTTTCACAAGCTTCTGCATGGCTGCTGTTACATCAGCAGCTGAAAAGGCACCAGAGCATTAATGGGCCTACAGGGGGCTGAGTTGGTGGAAAGAGCCAGATAGATCAATCACATGCACATAGCTTCTCACATCCATCCACACCTACAGATAAAGCCATGCGGTTGGATTGCTCCTTCGTCATGGCCGTAAGTCCCCTTTATGTCACTCCCAGGGCAAAGACAATATCACCTTTGGGAAGAATGTCCAGTTGCCATAGCGTCCCACAACAATGCTGTCCACTTACAATACCCAAGCCCTTACCCAAGCCCTAACCTCTGACCCTACTCTCTACAGCCCACGCATCATATTTCCACCCAGGGGCTGCTACACAAATAGTACAGAGAAAAAAGGCCCAGTGGTAGGTTAGACATTTTAGATTACACTACCTGCTGACTGGCTGGTCATAGCTTGACTGTATTCCCTGAGACAAAATGGCGAGATACTGAGTGTTGTATTGATTTCTGCAGTATTGATCTCCCTCTTGTCTGCTATTGGGGGTTGTTTTTCTATAGAGAGCAAAAGAGAAGCAACAAACCACAACTGGGTCTTTCTGCAATGGAATCTTAATGTCATAAAGTAGCCGCTAATTTTTAAACATCTGCCAGATTTTGAGAATTTGCCAATAATAGTACGACAGCTCTGAGAACATTCCTTGTTGATGAAAGAAGAAAAAAGCTGGATTTGCTGGATATGGTTAATTTATCTTTAGCCTCAGACATCCCTGTGGAGTTTGGATAAGAAAGGTTAAACTGCAATACCAGTTACGGGATGTTTATCCAAGTTTAATGTACTGACAAGCTCTGAGGCCTGCAGAATGTATCAAAAGGTCTTTTGACTTAGTGCAAAAGAATGTGGATTCTGAAGAGTTATGTGCTTATCTCTGGAAATAAATAAAAAACAACTGAAGCCAGATCATGAAAAACATGTCAATTATCAATGATTTCCAAACCAGATCCACCCCAAACACATTAAGAATATTGGCTTTCCATCCCATGAAGGCTCTACCTTGTTAAAGAGACTTTGATGCAATTATGGCCTGGGAGCGGTTTATTGGTCATCACTGGAATTGTGTAACATTAGTAATGTTTTTCCGAGTCTGAGATATGGAAACGTCGTCAGCAATTGACGCGTCAGATACACTGTGAATCCCAAATATGACTCGTAGCAGTCTTTCTTCATGAGGCCGTATATTGTTAGCTCGGCTGAGGCGTAATTATGGAGTGAGAATGATAAGGCTCTGTTTGAGTGGCACGCGGCCGGTGGGAGTGTTGCTGGCCCTGTGAGCATGTATCGATGTCAGGGTTTACCTCAGGGGTGAGACAGCGAGGGCAGCGACTCAAAAGCTTCCTCCACGTGAGCACACTCACATGGCCGCTCTGTTTACAAACACTATCCTGGCATTCCGCACAGAGAGAGGAAAGTGAGATGTTACGTAATCACCCCAAAGCGAATAGCATCTCTTCCCGCCACTCACCGGGCCGCCCTCTCCTTCGCTTGGACAATCTTCTTGAATGGCGGTTCCGTTACCAGAAGTTAAGAATAAAAAAAGAAATTAAGAGCCACAGCTGCAACAGTGTCTGTGTTCGAGAACGTGGCGAGACTGAGAGGAGGCTTTTTCTTATGTTGATGCCACGCTGATAGCGCATAGCTCCTGCTCAGGTGACAGCCTTAATAGTTCCAGGTCAGGAGTTTAAACTGGATGTTTCTGTCAAGTCAGACGATGCTATAAACTCTCTTTATAGAGCCTGCTTTGGGCCCTGATAACAATTTTCAAATATTTGCAAGGTTTCATGCAAACACACATGCACAGACACTGGTAAAGGCAAACCACAATGGTGCTTTCCACTGTGGTGCAAAGTTGTCTATAAATGATTTATTTGTTGAGAAAAGTTGGTTGAATCTCTACTGACTCTAGAAGTATAAATGAAAATGAGATAAAGCTGGGGGTCTAGAAAGGGCAAGAAGTTTATTGTTGGTGTTTCCAAGATGCCTCCTTACCAGCCAAGATGCTGCTTTTCAAACATAGGCGTAACAATGTGTGGAGACATAGCAAACCAGTACACAGGCTGTCAATATGCCTTACAAATCTTGAAAAGAGCCCTAACCCCATGCTAGGATCTTACCCTTAGTAAGACTCTTGGGTCAAAATGTATAGCAGTCAGTCAGTTCCAGTTAAATCAAGTCTTTGACAATGAGCAGGCTTTGTCACAGGTCTAATCCTTGAAGAAAAGATGAGTCTCATATATCACATCTAAATGCATTTTCTGTTCAAACTGGTTAATTCAGATCAATATGTGAAAAAGGAATTACAAGATACAAATCTCACGATAGCACAGTCTCAATGGGGTCCATGATCTAAACAAACTGCTTCTGATGGCTATTTGCCCTCTTCTAAAATGGCTGTCAGATATGGACCGTTTTGCTGCGAGGAGCTGTCATTGAAAAGGTTAGGCCCCATGGCCCCCTGTTGTCTACACAAGGAGCACAAAGACAGACAGCTGGTCCTGAATGTCATTTAGAAGCGTAACCCTACCAAAGGCTTTGAATGACATCACTAACTACTTCTGAGGGCTTCGAGTGGCTCAGGCTCAATATTAGGTTTCCTAAGTGGAATGTACGAGTGCAGCAGCTGGTGTCTTTTCCAAGATGGACTGCTCGATGACAATCAGACTGGTTTGCGCCCATATATGTATTTATATTCGGAAAAGTTACTGATTTCAGGGTTTGAATGGATAGAGATCCCTGTATGGGATAATATGCAGCATTCAAGCAATCTCAAGTCCCGTGAGACTCAGCTAAGCCAGATTCCCTACCAAAGTATCAATCTTACCACTGTGGTAGGTACAAACACAGTTTGTGTGCAGTCAAACTCTACATGACAAACCATGACTGATGATTCCTTGGAGCTCTGCCATATTTGAATTACATATTTTGTCCTTTGCGAACACGAAAACAAAACACAGACTGCGTTCAGGAGCTCATTAAATGTCGTTTAAAATCTCTCTACTTTCTGATGAATTGCTGAGGTGTCAGAGATAAGTTGAAGGGTTTATAAATCCTTACACTGAAGCCATGAATCAAAATATTCCTCACTCTAAAGGATTTGTGATTTCCATTCAGTGAACGAGTCACGTGCCTTCCACTCATTGGAGGGAAAGAGGGCGCTTAGCAACAGTGGCTTAGGTCAGGCTGCTTAGAAACCAATGAGGGAAGGAGTATTACTACATTCCCTTTCCAGATAATAAAAGAGCACATATCAAATATTTCGTCTTCAAAGTTATTCTGGGCACTACTACAGTACAGTTTTGGCTTCATATTTCATGAAAAGAAGAAGAAAGGAAACTAGATGAACAAACCTGCCTTGCTTTTGGTTCAGAATAAACCATTATCTGTGGATCAGTCTTCCATGAAACTGAAATCTGCCAAGGTATTTAGTCTATTTAGAATTCCTCCACTGCCATGTTGTGTGCCATGTTTTAATTTCCCTTCTATCATAATGATTCCCCTTACTCTGTTTACCATTCACCTCCGCTTCCTGTTTAATTGGAAGCTGGTTTGGATTTGGATCATGCAAACAGAAAGGAAATATTTGCTAAATAAATGTGCCTGTGAGCTTATCTCATGCCAAGACTTGCAGGCTGGAGGGTGAATTAAAGAAACATGGGAATCAGCGTTTGTTCATCACTTGGCTTTTTCCTGTTTCGTACCAGATTGTCGTGGATGGGAAAATGAATGAGGAGGGAAAAGGTCAACATAAGGTGTTATTTCTCTTGCTATTTGAACAAAGAGTGACTACAATATCTTTCTTTCAGGTTTTGTAGCTGTACAGACTTCTAAAAGGTGTTGATTCAAAGTGCAAATGTAAGCTTCTGAATATATGGTACTATTGATTTACTGGCAGGACCAATGGGTAAAGCACATGTGCACACCACGGCAAAGCAGCCTATTCTGCAGTCAGCCGTGCTTGGGTAATGTTTAGACCAGATGGGCTTTGGAGCGCTCATAAGATGGTCGCCATGGCTACCGTGCACTCTGAAAGAAATTAACTTTGCTGTGCGCACAGTTCATCAAGTTAGTCAGATATATTGACTGATGCATAGACAAAGGGGTTTGGAGAGAGAGAGACAAGGCAGCTTGGAAGGAAAAGTGCAGCATTGTGAGCGGTCGGGGGCAGGTTAGAGGGTTTGTATGCTCAGAAGCCCATTTCTTAATTAGAGTCTCCATGTGATGCAGCTTGAAGGCAGAGGGAAAAGGTTTAGACTCTCTGTGTAAGCTTTGCACATGGTCTTCCTACCTAGGCAGGGTTTCGTTTAAGGTTATGCTGATTAAACAGGAAAAATCCAAGACTAACAGGTTTATGCAGTCAGATCTGGGCTAATGTTCAACTGCTGTCTACTATCAGGATTGACCTCGTCTGTGAAACTTTATCTACACTAGCATGTGGGTAAATGGCTCTGAGCAAAGGCAATGTTTCACAGAAATGGGTCTTATATTTGGATGGCTTATGGTTAGTAAGATTTGATCTATGGCACTGTGGATTGTTAGAAAAAACTGTTGGGCGGTTTCAATTCATTATCATACATGTTACAAATACAAAATGGCACAAAGAAATATATAACTGTATAGTCTTTCAACAAGCAGAGTTAAGCAGAACAACACTAAGCAACTCAACAGACTCAAGTAGACAAAGTGTACCAGTAGCATGCCAACCTGTTTTGCATGCCAGAGTTTGCAGTAGTCCCATAATACCTGCTAAACAAGTTGTATCAGTACTGTAAAGGCAGGGTAGTTATTCACAGCAAACTTATGTGAAAGTGTTGTCATACCTCACATCTGCCGTTTATTTGACTGAAAACTCCTTCATATTCAGTGACTCATCAGGTATACGACATTCAAGACCACAAATCTTGTGATGTGATATTCTGAAGGATTTGTCCATTAGTCTAAAGGTGTCATATCCACAACATGAACCGTGTCATGGAAAAACTGTCAACAACTCAACCAAAGCAGCCTCGCCCCTGAAAAACAGGCTCAACAAAACTAAATGCGTCAAACAACAAATCATGGACTCCTGTATGAACCTGAAGAGAACTTTGCAGCTTTTTATGTGTAAATATATTTTACATGCCTTATCCACAGGTTCCTGAGCTCCACAAAGACAAACCTCACTGTACTTTGTATCCTAGAATCAACACTATGAATCACTCAACGATCCTGGATTATTGTTGACATTCCCCTAATTATGGCTATGTGCACTAGGACATGGATTATTACGATGGTACCGGTTAATCTCTCCCTCTGGTTATATTTTCACCAGCCAGGTCTACCAGTTAACCAAAATAGGATCTGCACACAATGCATTATTCCATTTTTAACTTTCAGCTTGACTTTCCAGCTGGATAATTTTAGGTTGTTTTCAGCTAGTCATGTAAGTAGCAATTCATGTGTCATATTGACAGGAAAAGGTGCACAGCCCACGCTGGAACCCTAGACCTCTATTAGTCAGCTATCCGTATCTTAGCAATCACCAGTTTACCAGCTAGAATTCTGTATACTTGGCTGCTCTAATCAAAAAGGGAAACAATGGATTGATATTGTCTTTAAGATTGTGTATAGGCTCACATTACATACTAAAAATCATACTCTAGAGAGGCTTTAGATTTCCCAACGGGCTGAATACTGAATACTTAACAGATATCTGCATAATGGATGCAAAATCTGCAAAGAAAGGACCCGATTTCAGTATAATCAGAGTAGTATTGACCAATTCAATGTGTTAAATAGTCCATGTGGAGAGCAAAAGAGACATTGGCTGAACTACAATCCTGGATCTGATCAGCTATTATCTGATGATGATTTCACTTTTAAAAAATGTATTTAGTCAAAACAATGCAGGTATAGACGATGTCCTTCGGATTTTACTCCATTGTCATGTCGCAATCCTGAGTGCCACGCAGAAGAAGTAGTCTTGACCCATTTTACGGATATCTGCCGGCAGCCCCAAAACATTAGCCATTGCTCCAAGAGGCTAAATCATCATCTGCAATAATGATGGGTTCCAACAGTTGATAACTGTAAAAAATGATGCAAATGTAATCATGTTACGAGCCGCTGCAAATTTAATCCTTATTCCCAAAGCTTCACTCACACTGATACTAATGAGACTTCTGTACATTTCCACTTTCTTTGGCCCTCTAAATAGTATCTATTAATAGAAAACAAATGAATCCAATTAAATAATGCTGAGTAGTTCAAATTAACCCTCTTAAATAATACCGTCGTTTGTTAACAGATGTCAAAATGCATTAAAAAAATGCAGGAAGTTAGACAAAAAGCTGTGGAAGCACATGGACTGCAGTAGGAATCTCTGCAAGTCAGCCACATCTGTCTTGCATTAGACTTAAAGAACAATGTAGATTGTACAGACTCCTTCTTCTTATGGAGGGGGAGGAGGCTCACTGGGGAAGAAATTACAAACAGAGCGAAGTTCTCTGTATTTCTGCTGTAATCCATTAATCTTGTTTTCAGATTCGAAGAAGAAAATCAAGATAGTGAATAGCATTTGCATGCATATGTCACTGAAAAAAAAACCCTCTTAAAATGAGAGAAAGACCTGTTAGAACATAACCGATGCATCAGACATCAGATATCTAAGGACATTTGCAAGAAATGAAAGAATGAGTAATTTGTTCGTGAGCATTCAGTTTCTCAGTAAGCTCATTCTACCTGCAGAGCTGCCCTGTTTTTGGTCAACCATGAGGGGAACGGAAAGGACAGAAAAGGGAAGAAAAACAGATCTGTTGCTCCAGGGCGTCATGTGATGAGGCCATCATTACATCAGCATGTAGTGATCAGGAAGCAGCACTGCTCTACCTGACACAAAAACTCGACCTGAGGTTGCACAGCGCTAAGTTAGATTGCCTTTCTCGTGCACTAGCCTTTACTGTTATTAATAGAACCAACAGGAGTCACATCAGTTACTCAGAACCTGAAGCTTCTGCATTCCTCATAATAATGTTCACATGTATCTGCATCCCTTCAGATGCCAATATAAAAGACCTTAATCTAAAACAGAAGGAGTAGATGCCCCAAGCATCAGACAGATGGATCCAACAAAACCAAAAGCTTCATATGAACGTTCACACAACCGTTATTTAAAACAGGGATGCACTGTAGTATTTAAGATTATCTTGTAGTGTTCGTAGTAGTAGTTGTTCAACAATCTGAGAAATATTCCTACTGACTGAGATCAATGCCGCTCCATGTTTGTATGGTAAATATGAAACTTCAGCCAGCAGCTGGTTCGCTTAGGTCACTAGCTCTTTAATAATTAACACAATACATCTTATTTATTTAATCTGCACAAAACAAAAGAGTGTAATAATGACAAGTTGTGGTTTTACAGGCAAACTGTTCCTTGTCTGTGGAAATGAGCCTTACAGGACTCGCTTCATATATAAAAAGGTACAGGCATGATTGGTATCAAGCTTAGCATGTAAGCATACAAGCATATTTCCATAAATGTCGAACCATCCCTTTAGAAGGAAATGAAAAAGATTGTTGATCTGATCTGAGGAAATGTCAAGAAGGCGCAGTGCTCTGGCCAGTGCATGTGGTCTACTTTTATCTCGCTTTTTAGTTCAAGATTTCACTTTCATGTTTAATTTGTTTGGGTCTTTTCTCTCTCTGCGCAGGCTGGAATGCTATCACAATGTAAATCCCATGTGGTGTTAAGGTTGCTCATGTGACAGAATAGCAAAAAGATCTAAGGGCTCCGAAGAAAACGTTACAATGATCTGGCTAGCATGTAAATTTGGAGGATTATAAAAATGACTGCAGACACAGGGGCCTTTTGTTTCTTAGCCAGGGTGGAGAATGTCATATGTTCATACTGATGGAAAGAGAGAGGGGGGGGAATGAGCAACCATGTGAGGTGCATTGTACACACTGCATGTGCGTGGCATGTGACATAAATCACAAGTGTGAGTGTCAGTGACATCCAGAACATGAATGAACATCTGTGCCATCATGCCGGACAAGCAATTGACCATCAAGAGCGACACATGCTACTAACACTTTAACTTCACATTGTGCTTTATGACTTGGGTGTGTGCTGACCTTTCAGACTTTACAGTCCAACCCCTTCAACTTTTTCCTCCCCAAAACTCTCTCTCCAGTGGAGTTCATATGTTAGCCATATGTCACGAACTGCCATAATTCAAAATGCCTACACATTTATCTAAAGGAATAATCAAACACCGCCCTAAATCAGGCAGATGTATGTGCATAATGACATTGTTAACAGAGCTGTTGGACCCATATCACATAGGCTGAGAGCGATTAGATGTACAATATAACATTTCGGCAATAAAATGTCTAGAAACATCCAGCCTTATATATTTTCGTTGAGTACATTATCCTAAATGTTTTCAACAATGTTCAAAGTTGCTTTCACTATAAACACAGGATACCTCAAAGAGTGAGGAAGGAAGTCTGCAAACAAGACATTAAAATGCTTTACCCTGTCCCTGAGTAGGATTTCTTCCTGAGTCATGTTACATAGATCTTTTATCAGCAATGGTGGTTGTTTAACTATGAAGAACTCTCTGATCCCACGCTACTTTACAAGATCATTAAAGTACGTCTTTTATTATTGTTTTGATGCGAGATAGCGCTAGTAGAAATTACATAGCGTGCATGTAAGAGGCAGGAGTGCAATAATCATAACGGCAAATAATAAAAAGTTATTTTGTCTTAGACAAAATAATTATCTTAAGGAGATTTTGAACCTTTTTTACATCTTTGTTGTTACAGACAACCGAAATGACGAGTTGTGAAAATGTTGTTAGGGGTCATGAGGTTTGCCGAGCAGTGAGTCCGCCTCTATATTTATGGGAGGGATTTAAAACACTGTAGAATGCAAGTCATCTGACCTAATTACACTGGTAGGGGTTGCTAAGGATGAGGTTTCACTTGCAGCTCTGCTGTGTGCAGTCTGAACTGTCTGACTCCAGTCTGATAGCATATACAGCCATTACAGTATTTCTATATTCTGGCATTGAATATCCATTAGCAGAATTTATGTTGTTATAAACAAGGACTTAGTTTTACAACCATTTCCTTTTCCATATCATGATTTGTCTTCATGTTTGATTGAGTAAGAAGGGAGAGGTAAGTTTAAACGCCTAAAATTTGAAGTTAGGGATTTTACTGGATTTCATGGTTGCTCCAATGAGGCTCATCAACCTTTCTGCTTTAGCTGAGAACCCAAAACTACTAATAAACCTTTTATTTACAGTTGCATATATACTTATTGTGCATTTTAGTCTATGTTTAAAGCGTTACTTCTAACGTTAAACCAATAGAAATACAACAATTTCAAGTAAGCTATGTTGTGTTACTTTCATATGTCAAATGAATTAATTAATATCAAGGCTGGATTACACTTTGCACTATTAGTACATTATCAGTAGTGCAAGTTGGATTTCAAAATTAAAGCAGTGGTAGAAATTATGGTCAATAAAAGAGGCAGCAATGACCAGCAAAGTTGCCAAGAGTGGTGGCAACAGTTTTAGTATTTAGTCAGGTGATATTACATTGAATATTAACACTAATCAGACTTTGTTGTGACTCAGTACATAAGGCATATGGGTTTTATTTTCACTAAGTACTCTGAAAATTTATGGTCTCTGGACTGGCTGCATGCTCCATGTTCTTATCTTTCAAATGGTGAAATGCGAATAGGCCCATTTCAGCAGAGAAAAGGGAAATGCACACTTGAGATTATTCTTAGGACTATTCTGCAAAACAGCGGTGTGGCTTGGCAAGTGTGCGCTTGATTTACAGTGCTGTTCCACATACCCTCCAACCCCACCACCCTCCTCTCCGACTCTCTTAACAGCAGCACTCTTTAGCCTGGCTGCCTTGGTCTCAACCTAAAAGTGCAGAGACCTGAGTTTCCCAGCAGCTGTCGTTAGTGGTGAATGTCACATACGGCTGCCAAGTCACACCAAATAGACCCCATCTACTATGGCAGCTCTCATATTTCAGCAGCTCCCACTGGGAATAACAAAAACACAGTGCGAGTCCAGTGCGTTAAAGTTTGTTACACTTGCATTGTAAAGACAAAAACAGGCAACTGGAGGAAATCAGACTAAATATCCATAATACCTATGATGAATAGCTCAATTTTTATATTCTAGTATGGATACAATATGATAGAAACAACTGTGCTTGGTAAGTTTTATTAAAAACAAGACACTTAATTGTTAAAATAAAGGCTCTGCTGCATGTGTGCATTAACTGCCGCCCTTTAAATAACTCTTGTGCAAACTGTGTCCATTGTTTTACAACACTGATCACACTGTGTCCAAGAGTCCACCCTTGGCCCCCAGGCTTCAAAGCACTAAAGCAACTCAACATCTATAAATGCCAGCAAATACATAGCTACAGAGACAATGACTATGGGCAATAACTGTCTAGATTTCAACAACATCGCTTAGCAGCCGGGGTCATAACTGCACAGAACAGATGATAGACCGGACAGAAGGGAAGTAGATGTTAGCAGATAGAAGTACAGAGGAACCTGAACATGTAATTACAGGGCAGAAGACTGGAGGTGAGGCTGTGGGAGAGAGGGGTGGGGGGAGACCAAACAACAGCATATAGAGACAAAGAGGCTGACTTTTAGAGGGAAAGAAAGCTTTGTTGGGAATCCAGTTCAAGCCAAGTGAAGTTGAGTCATATCATAAGTTGGAACAGAGTGCTCATTTCCCTGGTGGACATTAGCTACTAGAAAGAAAACCAAAATAGATCAAAGCATTATAACTTCCAGAAGGCATCCACACTAAAGCTACTGCAGCGCTGTGCCTCTGGTTTAGTTTAGTGATCTACTTACAGAGCAAAAAATAGATCGCCCTGTGAATCACGTCTAATAAATAATTAAGAGGATATAGCCGATTCTCCAAACGTCTTAAAGCAAGCAGTCAGAACTGGACTTACAACATTGCGTAATTGCTGTGTGTGTTTGTATGTTTGTACGCGTACAGGCGCGCGCACGCTCAGCTGGGATCTCTGGCTTTGTTCTGGGTTTGCAAAGATTTTTTTTTTTTTTTTTTTTTGTTGTCAGTGTGGGTGTATCCAACTGTGACAAGCTGCTTGGCTCCGTTCGGTCCTTTGTAAAGCCTGGAGTGTCCCATAGGACTGGAGCTACACAGAAAGCAGCTTAGCACCAGTGTTCACCTCTTGACTTGAGTTACTGATTTACAGACTGCACCAAGGGCCAGACAAAACAAAGGAGTAGTCACATGAGGTCGGGAAGTGGTATTCACCCGCTTACCTCATTGTTACGTTTTCAGGGATCAGATGCTTTCTATTTGGCAGGGTTCAAAAAGGGAGGGAGCATCAGTCTACTCCATTTTCCTCAAACCAAACTGAGGCAAGTGTCAGGGAACTTAGTGAGTGTAGAGTCTACTGCAAAAAGGTTTTAATTTCCTGTTTAAAGTTGATATTTTTACACATATTTCCTGTATGGTGATCATAGATAGCGCATACTTCCTTGTGGCTGTTAGTACTTTTGTAAACATTTAAGCCAGATTTAGAAAACCAAGGGGAAATCATCATTAAATAAACTCTTGGCAATACAGACATTGTTAATCGCTGTCATTTCTCAGTGTCAATTAGCAACATAGTGATCAAAATTGATAAATTAGGCAGTAACTCTATGCACTATTCTCCCTGATCTGCCACAGATGAAGACATCCAAATGTTGCGGCATTTGAATGAAGATGCCTTCTGGATGCAAAGACTATTTGCCATTCATCAAACGGAGCCGTGCATGTTTCACAACTCCCACATGGCTTTCTCGTACTCATTTGTCAAAATAACACATTTCAATTTTAATAACTTTGACATAATCATAAAGAGGTTCGGTGTCACTTCTGATTACGATGCCGGTAGTGGCGTCCCGCTGTGGCGCTTTACATCCGTCTGTGTCTGACAGCAGCAAAAGGGAGATTAGTTCTACAACTTGTTGCACGAGTAGCTAATAAGACTCTTCATATTCAGGTTCCAGTACAGTCTGTATATCTAATGCATTACCAGCACAATTTCTGTATCCGTGTCCCAGTTCTTATACGACTGTGTGTATTCAATCCGACAACATTAGGGGAAGAAAACATTTGTTCAAGCCAGTAAACAAGCACCAACTAGTCCTGTGTAATTCCTTTAACAGTGCATCTAAACTAGCTTTATTTAAGTGATATTATATGTTAAAAAAACTTTTGTCTTTGTTTTATCTAATCAAATGTCTTTTTTTTGCATGTCTTAAGGGCAGTGCATACTAATAAACATTCCTGGAAATGTTCCAGAAAAGCTTTCATCTGTAGTCAGACTCATTTGGCCAGATGTAAAATTGGCATCTGAAAGTCAACACAAAAATCAAGAAAAAAAGTTTAGAACAAAACTCGTGAGCGTTCTTCTGGTTGACGAAACTCTTCTAAATCCTGCTGGATAATGGACAACAATTCAGCGTTGTCTTAAAAGGCCGACGTTTGTTATGCGAGATGCTCGCTGTTCACTCACACACGAAAAGACACCTCTCTGGCTCTTCTCACTACCAATTGACCTGAGAGCCGTCTTTGTTTTCTGTGTGCTGCTTCCCCTCTTCCACCTGCTAACAGGCAGCTGGCTGCTCTGTTGTGACAACGGTGGGAGCTTCCAGACACTCTTGTAACACAGCTTGGCTCGTTAGTGGGAGATTTAGCACTCTAACTTTGGGGGTCTGGAGAGCTGCTAATGTCCTGGAGGGGTGATTGACAGAGAAAGCGGTGATTATGTGTCCTAGCTCGTTGGCCTGACAGTTTCTCGTGTAGGTTGTCCAGATTGGTCAACTGGGCCACAACTGTGACTTGTGTCTGACGTGACCAGTGACCTGATTATAAATACTGAATCTGAAGGTGTACAGTATCTTATGAAATGGGAAACCTTTAAAAAAAAGTAGTTCAAATTCAAGTTTTTAGTTGGAAGATTTCCTCCAAAATTCATGGTACATCTAGGTGCTCCATTTTCTTTTATATACGTAGCTGAATAGATTTTCTTAAACTAAATCTGTAGATTTCCATGTATTGCAGAGCATTACTGAACCTTACATACACTTATAGTTATTCTTGAGTGAAACAATACACTTGATTAATAGATTATATACATAACATATATATATATATTTTAGATGGATACTGTACAAATACAAACATTATTCAACAGCGGTTATCAGGCTTTTGGATAAAATATGTTGCTCATAGGCGACAGCTCTTCTGCTAGGATCATAAGCAGCTGTAACTGGTTCCAGATGTGACAATCAGGCCCAATGATGGAGCACAATTATGCCAAATGAAACATGCCATAGTACCTCAAATATTTAGCTTTTTTTTTTCCCCTCCCCCGCCCCCCCTCCAAAACATCAGTCAGTGCTCAGAGTGAGTCTATAGTAGGTTTACATTAACATGAGGGCTTTTGTGGGAAACTAAAGCTGGATCCAATTATGTTTTCAAAGGTTGCATAGCATTTTTTTTCTGAACATGACCATAGCAGCCGGCTTTTGTGACCCAAGACTCTACTCAGAGCTCCAAGGACATTATTCACTCCTTTTAAGTGCACACTGAGTGACATAAATCAGAAATAGTTTGAGTTACTGTATAACGACTTCCTTACACTGATCACAAAGCTTTGAACACTGACAAATGAGTAACATGAATGTAGACTTGTAATGGAAACTTTAAGATGATGGGCATTTATAAAGTCATTAGCATCTCAAAAGCAACAGTTACAGTTAAGGCTATTAACCGATTCATTCATTACATATATGCTGCCTTTAAAGTGCAAAATATTGGAGTCACTATTGTTTTTCAGATTTTGTTAAAATCAGAAAAAGGGCCACACATTTTTCAAACCTACTCAAGCTTCAAATGTTGAAGAGTAGGTGGTGGTTGTGGTGGTGTAGGATTGTTTGTATGTAGGCGGACAAGACCTCTAAGACAGCAATTAGAGTCATGAAAATGCATCTTCTCTCACCCTCAACATATGTAGGAAAAATAATGCTGAGGGACAAACAGCTTGTCTAAAAAAAGATGTCTCTATTGCATTTCATATTGGTTACAACCGGCTAAATGGAAAAGGAAAATCTGTCAGCCTGATTCTCTTTGTTAAAGTCACCGGAGAGAGTCGAAACTAGGTGAATAAAACTAAACAAGTAAATAGAAAACACACACACACGCCAAGATACAAACGCAAACTATGACACAAACACTGATTGAGGACAAATTGAACAGATTTTGCCATACATACGCTCCATACGGACGCCCTAACTTCCGTTATCCCTTGCCAACTGTTAATCTGCATAATCAATACAATCAGCTTCTCCCTTCTACCAGCCTGCTTTCATGCCCAGCACTCCTGCTTTAACACTGAACACTGATTCTGGGCCTCTCTTGCTGCTCATCAGCTACCCATTCCTTTAGCATCTGCAGGAGAGTTGCTCGTAATTATGATGGATTAGACTGCGGCTCTTTGTGCCTGCATACTGCAATTGTTTTGCAGATGCTGCGGATGTGACATGCATTAATAATTGAGAGAGGCAGACAGAAATCAATGTTGCACTGGAATCACTGGAATCTATTTGCTTTTGGCACAGAGAGCTTGAGAGAGAGAGAGAACGCAGGGAAAGCAAAAATGAAACCATAAGCTCTGTTTGATGCTAAAACTTCTGCAGAGATCTATTTTCCATACATCACTTTTATTAAATGACTTAGTTACTAGGGCTACAGCTCCCAGGTTATGAAAAGTAAACACTAGCTCCTCACACATTGCCAATTACTCTGCGTTGGAACTCTCTCGCTCAGCTTTATTTACCTACTTTTTCATTCACTAAGTCCATGATTGGCGTTGATGTTTACCAACCTGATGTTTCACATGATGTAAAATGCTACATTTAATGTTCTGATCAAACCTGACAGGAAAATCTAATATTACCATGTGAAATATTCACTTTTTAAACTTGTCCTTGGAACCAGGTCCATCAACAAATAATATTTACTCAAAATCAGACAGCGGAAAAAAAACATTAAGCAAAGAGTTTATATTTTGCCCTCATGAAAACTTAATGACACATAGCTTGCAATAGCATGAGTTTGGCCTTGATAACAAAGGCTTTAAACTTGAGAACGAAACTGAATTTGCATATTTGACATTAAAATGCGTTGTGAGTGAGGAATACCACGACTGAACAGCTGACGGGCAGCCGACTCCTCCTCCCATTTACCATCTGGGACATTAACCTTGCATCCTACTGCCTTCAATCAATTAGACTCATGTTTCTTTAATATATT
This sequence comes from Larimichthys crocea, assembly GCF_000972845.2. NCBI lineage: Eukaryota > Metazoa > Chordata > Actinopteri > Sciaenidae > Larimichthys > Larimichthys crocea. The sequence goes on from NC_040020.1 coordinate 3,474,528, forward strand.
TTTCTCCTTTATTATTATTATTATTATTATTATTATTATTATTATTATCCTTAGCCATTAACCAAATTCAGTAAAAAGAAGTCCACTTACTCTATACTTATTATTATTAAATTATTTAACAGAACACTTTAGTGGCAGTAACCAGGAATAAGGTCACAATCTAGGAAAAGGTTTCAAAAACATGCATGTCTGCAAAGAAGCAATAAGTTTCACTAGATTTGTGTTTTATCAGTGTATAGCATTAGAGAGATGAAAACTGTGCCAAGAAAGGTGCCCGGGGTGGTTTATGTGCATTTTAAATGGAGCATTCTTTTAGCTTTTTCCTGTCCTCTATTCATTTAGAACATGTTCCTATTATTTCCATTTAAATCAATTGCCATTGTCTACTACTTCGAGTGCAATGAAGGTGGATGTACTGTATACACATTTCCGTTGTGTTTGGCTAAGAAAATTCCATTATGAAAGGAAACTAAACACCAGCTGATTGATGGACATTCATACACCCAAATGTTTTGTTTCAAAACAATGTATCCATGGAGCCTTTCCCTATTTTTGTGTGGGTGACACTAAGCATTTAGCCTATTATGATATTTTTAGATTTACTATCCACATACAGTACATAACAGGATGTTGCAGCTTCCGGGTCAGAGATAAGGTTCTTCAAAAGGACCAGCACATATTGCCTTGTGCTCCTCATATTGGGCACTGAAAATGTCCCCACAAAACATGGTGTATACCTTCAGGACACCTTTTGTTAAGCTATGTATGTAAAATTTAAAACAGGAACTCACAGTCCTATGATAACTGTAAGCTCTTTTTCTTGCTCAGTCTCTGCTTGCTGTCTGCTTTTAGCTGATTGAGGGATGAGATCATTGAGGGTGAATCTAATTCTATGACAGGATCATGTTACCAGTTACACATTCAGTGCCAAATGCAATCACATACTCTACTGACCTACCCTTCAATAAGGTCACATTCAGACATAAGCTTCAAGTTTATGAGTGCTGAAGTTAGATACTTGTCACCAGAGGATATTTAACAGTAGTGAAATAAATATAGTTGGTGTTAAAGGGCCTGAAATGAATTAGCATGTCTCAGTTTCACAGACAAACCTCAATCTTAACTTTATCTCAGATCAGCAAATTTTCAGTTCAGCATATTGTAGCTTTGTGATTTAGCAGCCTCCAGACAAATCAGATAATCAAAGTTCCTTCAGACATTTATGTTGAAATTACATCCAGTGTAAAATGTTGGGGGTATATAATCTTTCATAGTAATGCATCTTCATTGCTTAGGGGTGCAACCACAAAAGAGCATGAACAGAGCATATTTTCTCAACTCGAAGACATAATTTAATGCAATCTAATTCCAATCTCCCACTTTGTGTCTTTCAGGACGGACAGAGGGCAGCCCTGTGGATGGACTCTGAGCAGGCCAGATGGAAACAGAACAAGCCAGACATGAGACGGAAGAAAGTCTGATATTAGCACAATTTGGCACATCTCACAACATCTCTCACAAACTCCAGAATGGAAGCCAGTCTTCAGAAGGAGATTCTCTACAGTTCACTGGGGATACGAACTGGAACCATTACAAGCCCAGTACAGGTGTCAGCTCCATGAAGAGGCACAGGGAGAACTGCAATAGCCCTGCTTCAGTACAAGGGATGTTTGACCAAGGATCCTACATGATGAATGGAGATTTGATGAATGGAGAGTTGAAGCGTGCACTCAGTGAGCAGATCCACCAGCCCAAGAAACTTAAAATAGATTCTGAGATTAAAGGAAATGATGACATGAGTTCTGGTTTGGTAGACAACTTTCCTGAGTTGACGAAGGCTACAGATATTAAGTTAGACAAGAGGAACTGTAATTTTCCTAATGGAGATATTTTTGGTCTACCAAGGAACAAACATGTTTCAATTCCAAATGGTGCTATATCTCCCCCCTCAACCATAGAAAGCACTCCGGGTGATCTTTTAGAGAAAACTTTGTCTCAGTATTATCCTGAGCAAGTGTCAATTGCACCACAAACATCTGGGGCACAGCTAGATGCTGTCAATGGTTCACTTGCAAACAACCTGCCCAGCGAAGGTGCTCAATCTCCCTCTTCAGCCTCAGGATTGCCCAATTCAGCCCAGATGCCTGACTCACAGCAACAGCAGTCCAGGGCATCAGGCAATGTTGAAGGAGGTAACAATTATAACTCTGTCAACTATGTAGTGAATGGCTACTCCAACAATTTTGAAGCAGACCACCAGCAGCAACAACAGCAGCAGCAGCCGCCACCATCTTACTCTGGTCAAGAGCTGTCCCTAAGTCAGCTGCCTGGCATGGTTCCATCTACAAATACTGCCAATGGCTCACAACATCATCAAAATGGCCCGCAGCGTTACCCAGATGAAACAAATCCTCAAGGTATATATACGAAAACCAACCAGGAGTTTAACCAGAACTCTTTTTTGGAGCGAAATGCTTCTCTACAGGCAGCAGAGGCAGGTGGATATGGATCGTTTCCCAACTCTGGGTTACAGAAGATGGGGCAAAGTGAGGAACCTGGGTCTGATCAGCATCAGCACCATGGCAGTGTCAGAGGCCACCAGTATGGGATTCAAGCCCAGACCTTAAAACAAAATGCTGGGAACCCACGTGGAGCTGACAATACAGGATCCATGGGACCCAGTCTCCAGCAACCACGTCATGCTGGGTTAGAAAATGGGATGGAGAACACATCTCAGCAGAGAGCCAACTTATCATGTTCAACTCCCCACCAGAGAGGCTGGATAGAGCTGAACTCTTCACATTCCCAGCAGCAACCAGCAAGTGGCCCGTCATCCCAGGCACAAGAGCAGGACATGTGGAGGGGCTTCCCTGCTAAGCCTCAGTCAGAGCAGCAGACAGCTAGTCCCCAGGTTCACTGCCAGATGTTGGAGCCAAATCCAGCGCCAAGATTCCAGACACAGGGAGTTTTCACAGATAGTAGCCAGGGATCTAACAGCTTCCAGAAGCAACAGCAGGACTGTCTCCCAAACCAAACGCACTGTGCTCCTGCCCAGCACAACACTGCCACTGAGTGGCAGCAGTCAAATTCTAAAGCCCCACAGATGCACCAGTCTCTACCCCAGAAAATGCCTGAGCAGTGCAACTTCCCCCAAAATCAGCAGGCAGAGAGCCGCTACCACACCCAGATGCAGTCAGAGCACTTATGTGAAGACCCTGACCTGCAGGATATACTGTCACCTGGGTTTTTACCAACAGAACAGCAACAACAACAACAGCACTGTCAACTTCAACGTCCCTTGTCCCACCCACCCCAATTTGAAGGGCAGCAACTGAAGTCTCCTAATTACAGACCTCGCAGTCAGCCTCAGCCAGGTCAGCAGCAGCTTCAACACAACCAGCCACTTAGAAACAATTCTGCTCAGTCCAATAACCAACACATCCAGCACAGCGACCATGTAACATTCAGTTACAATAACACAACAGAGATGCAACAACTACAACAACATCAAAGGCAGTATCCACCAAACTCAGGCACCAGTAACCTCAAGCAATTTCAACCACAGCGGCCTACCAACCACTGCCACCAGCCCAACAATGCGGACATCTCCCAGACCTCTACACAGTCACAACCTCACTTACCACAAGGTGCGCTAAACCAACAGGTGTCAGGACAGCTGTATCCTAAAGCTGAACAGCAGCTTAAGATATCATGCGCTCAGTTCCAAAGGGGACCTCGACTACCTCTGGGACCTGTGGGTACCCATGGTGACTTTCAGAGGCATGCAGCCCTGCGTATGCACCTGTTACAAAAGCAGGAGCGCCAGGGCCCTCCTCATCATCCTCAGAGCATCAGTGACCCCAAACATGGCCTGAGAGCTGTGAAAATGGAAAACGGACCCAGATTTGAGATGCCTGGGCCACAGCAACAGGAGCAGCTGTTACAGATGCGAGAGGCAGGCATGGGTGGAATGCAAGTCAAGCAGGAGAATCAGCAATCCCTGTGTGAGCAAAGCAAGAGGCAGGGAAGCATCTTGGCATCTATGGAACAAAGTCTAAGGCAGTACCAGCTTTCACCAGTGTTTGAGAAGAAATCCCTTGTCATCAATTCAAATAAAATCAAAGTGGAATCTTCTGGGCCTGTCACAATCCTGTCAACCAACACTGATCTGTGTGGAGTGGAAGCATCAGCAGCTGCCTCAACCAATGTAGTTCTCAAAAAACCACCTGATTCCACCCCTAAGAAGGAACACCTCTTACAAAGCTTCATGGAGTCTCCTATGAAGCTATTGGATACGCCTATAAAGAACCTATTGGATACCCCCATGAAAACACAATATGACATTGCATCCTGCCACTGTGTTGGTGAGCATCATGATGTTGGTTCTGAAACAAGATTGATTTGTGTTTATATGTAAATATTAATGTATGTTTTTTTTATGATATTTAGAACAAATCAGTGAGAAGGATGAAGGCCCATACTACACTCACTTGGGGTCAGCGCCTAGTGTTCCTGGTATACGGGAGTTGATGGAGAAAAGGTTAATCACAAATTTGACTTCTGTCAAAACTTACTGGACTGGGTTACATAGCTACTGTGTAGTTATTTACTTGTGTTTACATAAATGCTTCTATTTTTTTGTGAAGGTCTGGTCTAACTGGTCGTTCCATCAGGATTGAGAAAGTAATATACACCGGCAAGGAAGGGAAAAGTACACAGGGGTGCCCCATAGCTAAATGGGTAAGAATCATTCATTTGAGAAGTAGAAAAATTATCCGTCCTTGTTTATGCATTAAATATCTGTATGTGAACAAATTCTTATACCTGTCATGTTTCAGGTGATTCGTCGCGGCAGTGAAGAAGAAAAGCTACTGGTGCTGGTACGGGAACGTACTGGTCACACATGTGACACAGCCTGCATCATTGTGGTAATCCTGGTCTGGGAGGGCATCCTGCCCAGCCTGGCTGACCGCCTCTACCTCGAGCTAAGTCAAACTCTAACAAAGCATGGAGCCCACACCCAGAGACGCTGTGCTCTCAATGAGGAGTAAGTGACAGCACTACAGAACTCAAATCTGGCCAAATGTCTACAGCATTTTTTTTTAATCAAACAGAACTTAAGATAATAACAATAATATAATATACAAGACAGACTGCGGAAGTCAAGCTAGGAATATTTTGTTTTTGGTTTTTCTTTTGTATGTGTAATGGGAAAATATTATTTCTTTTGTTTTGCTCCAAAGGCATATCCCCCTAAAGATTACTTGTTTCTTAACACCCTGTTGAAAAGGTTCCTGATTTGATCCTACGTAATTAATCTTACAAATACTTAATTAACCCGGGCAACAATGACAATCCATTTTTTCCCCAGGAGGACCTGTGCATGCCAGGGGTTAGATCCTGATGCCTGTGGAGCATCTTTCTCCTTTGGGTGCTCCTGGAGTATGTACTACAATGGCTGCAAGTTTGCCCGGAGCAAAATACCAAGAAAATTCAAGCTAGTAGGAGATGATGTGAAAGAGGTATTTCATGTCAATCCAAATATTAAACTAAGTGTGCACCATGAATACCATAATATAATATCGAGGTAACATAACACTGGCGATTTTTGTCTTTCAGGAAGAGAAAATAGAAAATACCTTTCAAAATCTGGCAACCTTATTGGGTCCCTTGTATAAAACTATGGCACCTGAAGCGTATGGAAACCAAGTGAGTATATCTACATATTATTAAATGCTGCTTGCCTTTCCATTTTAAATCTAAACCAAGCATGGTTTAAATTCATATATGTATATATTAATAGCATGTGAGAAAAAAGTCAAAAGTCTCACCTTACACTGTTCACGGGTATTTCTGAAAGTATCTACATGAAGTAGTTTTGTAAAGACTACATTGTTTAGTAACATTTAGAAACTATCATGCTCAAAATTAACGCCTGTTGTTTCTGGACACAGGTGGAACATGAACACAGGGCAACAGATTGCCGTCTGGGAATGAAAGATGGTCGTCCTTTCTCGGGGGTCACTGCTTGTCTTGATTTCTGTGCCCACGCTCACAGAGATCTCCACAACATGCAGGGCGGTAGCACTGTGGTAAGCAGAATTTGGGAAATGTATATCTTTCTTTTCTTTCCCTGTTGTATTTGTTTGAGGATTAGGTACAGAGACTCAAATTGTACACCAGGCTATGCCTTAACCTCCCAATGAAGCATGACCATGAAACAAATATGTGAATAGCAAAGTATACTTGTTATTTAATGTTTGTGACACCCCCAACAGAAAGTATTTCACTCACCCTATTTTTCCAGGTGTGTACATTAACAAGGGAGGATAACCGAGACATTGGAAAGATACCAGAGGATGAGCAGCTCCATGTACTGCCTCTTTATAAGGCTTCCAGCACTGACGAATTTGGCAGTGAGGAGGGTCAGCAGGAGAAAATCAAATCAGGCGCCCTCCAAGTCCTCAGTGCCTTCCGTCGCCAGGTGCGCATGCTTGCAGAACCCGCCAAGTCTTGTCGGCAAAAAAAGCTGGATGCTAAGAAGGCAGCTGCCAACAAGAATGCCATGTTGGACAGCGCTAATGATAAGGCAGAGAAGGCTCTCTTGGCCAAGGCAAAAGCTGGCACTTATGAGAATACCATTCAGAGAAACCCTATGGCAGGTAGAGTAACATTTATTCTGACGCATTTTATAAATCATATCTTAAATGTTTTATTTCTTTGTAGTTATGTTTCCAACATACTATAAAATTGAAAAAACTGAAATGAATTGACAAAAAGTGATATATGATGGAGTTTTATGCAATTTTGCTGCTGCTTAGGCATTTATCTTTTGGGGGTTTTGTTTTCTAGGACTTATTCCAGGTGCTGTAGGAGCAAACCTACAGTTGGGTCAGGCAACACATCCCCTTGGGGCCCATCATCAGCAAATACAGCAACAACAGCACCAGAGCATTCTTCCTCCCTATCCTGGCTCACCAAATGCAGCCAGCTACCCCAGGTTCCCCAACCACCCTGGGTCTTTTCCAAGCACTTCCAAGCCAGCCAGCATGTATCCCCCTCAGCCACCAACACCAACCAGCCCTTACCCGTCTCCACTTCATGTACCAAACTCTTACATTAATGGATCAAATCGTCCATATCCAGGTTATCAATGCAATGGAGGAACGCCCCTTGACAATTACCATCCATACTATGCTTCGAACCCAAAGCACCTGGACATGTATCGACAACAGAGGCCAGCGCTTTACTCAGAGCAGCAGTATGGTGTACATCAAAGATTTGGGGTCAATTATCCACCAAGGTATGTTGAGCCAGGCTTACAGGTCAATGGTTACAATGCCTGCAGCATGAGGCCAGTTCACCCCATAAGACCTTATGCCCCTTACAGCCCTAATGGAGCCTCAGATCCCCAATTCATGGACCCTCTCTCAAGAGCACCCTCAGCCCATGGAGGTTTGGACTATACAGCAGCTGTGAGCAAAGCCAGTCAGTTTGGAGGATACCCAAACCCATATCTGTCTCGGAGCCCTCAAATCTTATCCCCAGGCCAAGATCCTTTCCATATGCAAATCAAAACAGAGATGGGCATGCCTCGCCCACAGATGCTTTCTGCTCAGTTAAGTGGTGGGTGTTTAAACCCTGAAACCCAGTCAGGGTTAGGTGTGCCAAATGGGAACCTCATGGGCTCTGGCATTAAGCAGGAACCTGGAACACCACAGACACCCACAACACCACAAAAACCAGAGATGTGGTCAGACAATGAGCACAACTTCTTGGACCCTGACATTGGTGGTGTGGCAGTGGCACCAAGCCATGGATCAGTTCTCATCGAGTGTGCAAAACGTGAACTTCACGCTACAACACCCCTTAAAAATCCAGACCGCCAACACCCAACACGCATCTCCTTGGTCTTCTACCAGCACAAAAATATGAATGAGGCCAAGCATGGTTTGGCGCTGTGGGAGGCCAAGATGGCAGAGAAGGCTCGGGAGAAAGAGGAAGATGCAGAGAGAAATGGCGGTGAGGGGACACCTAGTAAGGGCAACAAAAAGGGGGTGAAGCGTGAGCATTCAGAGTCATCAGAGGCCACTGGGGAGCCACCTTACAAGCGTTTTATCCAGGCACTAATGGAGGCGTCCTTGTCGGGCACAACAAACACCTATGTCAACACATCTCCGTACGCCTTCACCAAGGTCACAGGGCCTTACAGTCAGTTTGTGTAGAAAACATTAATGAAGAAGACAATTACAGGTGCTTTATTTATGTCAAACAAAGAACACAGGCACCACTGGCCTCATCTAAACACTCCTTCCTTTCTGTAAGGTTATCAACAGTGTTGCATTGAAAAAGGAAAACTGTGATCAGATGAGATATAAAATCACCTTTCACATCAGGTCTTTCACCTCTTTACCAATCAAGCTTTACTAGTTGACCCTGTTAAGGATGTATTTATTTTTTGCTTGGCAACTTTGCAAGATACACACTGTTAAAATCTCTGGTGCTTTCAGTCTGATACATAAGGACCTATTTTTTAAATGGAAACAAAGTTTCATTTTTTGTGGCTTTATTTTTCTTACAAAATTTTGGAGATGTCATCTGGGCATAAAACACTGACTTTGTAAATGACAACATTCACGGTGCTAAAACGTGTGCTTATTACCATTTATTTGAATTCAAATGCCTTCACACTATAACCAGAACACACTCTACGAGTGAAACGCAATTACTTATGTCAACAGGACACTGAACATTTCATCCCACTGTCAAATCATTCTCATCATAATGTTTTTTTTTTGGCAAGTCAGTGTTTCTTAGAGCACTTTTTGATAATGAGACTTAAATGTTTTGGTTTCTTTAAATCATAAAATCTGGTTATTCTGCATCATTGCATTGAGAGTAATTTAGTTATAAGCATCATTAAAATGAAATTTATGAATTTATAACAGTGGGTTGTATGAGGCATCCATGAAACATTTTTGATCATGCAAAACATTTTTTTAAAACTATCAGTGTGTTGGTGCTTTCCTATGTCATTTATACTGTAAATTGAGCCATTCTGATGGTGCATTTTTAACATTTTGAGGAAAAAAAAATCTACGTTTGTGTTATTTTAGTTTTTTTTCCAGGTTTACTTTGTTGTCAGCGACTGTTTTTAATGTTCCTTACCTTAGGTTCATTGAACAAACCTGGACTGTGAATATTACATGTAGTTTTATGTCTGTGGTGCTTAGTAAATGTGCTTTTTATACACTGAGGAACATGAAACAGGGTAAGCTCAGCGCCAGTTTCAGAGGGCAGCTGGCTTGCTGTGGAGTCTTTAATTATTGCAATCTAACTGTAAGATAAACAGGTGAGATTTGTACAGTAAGTTAATTTCCCTTTTTGGAATTACTGTTATAGATTTTGTGTTGTAAAGAATGCTAACAGCCTATTTCATTGTATTTCTTTGGGTTTCAACTGATTTTATATCATGAGGTGCTATTCAACCTACTAGAAACGTACAATGTGAGACTCTTTGGGCAGTGAGAAGGCTTTTAAATAATGTACAGTACAAACCTGTCATATACCTCAAAACTAGTTTGGCAATAGGAATCGTAACATTTTTCTTTCTTCCTTTATATATTACTTTCAACAGTTAAACTTTTGGCCACCAAAAGGCATACAAGTTCATTTCTTACTTTCGTATCAATCTGGCAGAAAGTACTACTTGAACTTCTTGATATTACTGTAAAATCAGGGACATTTTTAAATGTCAATTTCAATCTTGTGTACATCTTCATCCCCTGTATTCATCTTGTCTTTTTTCTCATTCAGGTACTTGCCATTGCATCCTGAATCCAATTCTATACTTCACACAGTCAAAAATTGTTTTGTGAAGAAAAAAATGCTTTCCTGCAACTTTTTTTTTTTACTTATATTTTAGTTAGTAGGATGGTGGTAACCTTTTAAAAGTAATTTGAACATATATGCACTGAGTTGACTAAAGGGAAAGTATGATATTGACTAAATAAAAAGGCAATGTATTTGCTTTTGCTATGAGGCAAGACCAGGGCAGTGATCGACGTAGTTGCACATCTTTGTGCCTGTGTATAGTTAAATTTATTTATAACCACTAAGCAATTGTATAATGATTTCTCTTCCCTGTCTATTTGATTTAATTAATGCGATATATAATGGAATGACATGTCATGTTACAGTAACACCTTACCCCACTCTTCAACATATTCATTTTCTGAGAGCACTTCATTTTTTTCAGGAAAAAATATGTAATAAAGAATTACAAAACGTTTTATTTAAACAGATTGTAAATGTGTTAAAAATAAATAAATTATGTCACATTGTACATACCAAGAACCTGTATTGCAGGAATGCAACTCATTCTTTGATGTTGATGTAGGTTCTCCTTGTTCTCTCAAATTGACCCACAGCTCTTCTATCAGCAATCCTCATCATATCTTTAAATATTCTTTTGGCATCTTCAGGTTTAAAGAATGATCATGGTTAGATTATCCAGGAAGTCTTTGTAAATTTATGCTCACTGTCACAGCAATGTTTACAGTTGTAGTATCCTGTTCGCTCAGACATTAGAAGTTCTAGTTTTTGTTTTTTAACTGTTCCAGTTTTGTAAAATAAATCTACATAAAAAATAAAAAAAATGTTGAATTTCGTTGTACAGGACCCAGCTACAGTAGCAGGTTGTGGTTAAGAAAGCCGAGGTGTCTAAGATATAGCGGGTTAAAAGCATAGCCATACTTGAAGATGCTTCAGAGTGTTTCTGAGTGAGTCAACATTACTTGAATGACTTTCTGGGCTTAACTAGTACACTATATGTGCTCAGCTCAAAGGTTAAGCTAGAAGTTGATACACACTTGGTCTTTTTGCAGTTAGACACTAAAGGGTATAAAAAAAGTGCAACTTTTTGCCTGTCATTTTATTTTTTAAGGCTTCCCTTGTTCTCCAGAAGTTTGGTATGCTACAAAAATGGAATTAAGGATGGGTATTAATACTGTAAGTATTGTAATGTACTGAATGCGGTTTATTTGAAAGCTGTTTATTATATCATTCCTGATATTGCTGAGATGTGGGTGTTTTTTTTTTTTTAATAAAATTTATATTTATTTAAAGCAATTTGATTTGTTACTCCAAGTTAATACTAATATCTAAATTCTGTGCATTACTGTCCGCGTGTTGAAGTTTTTTAAATGTGAAATTACAGATGAAACTGGAAAGAGAATGCCACGCCTTCGATTTTTATTTAACCAAAAAGGAAGAAATTTTTTTTACATACAAATCGAGTTATGTTTGTGGTTGCAACCACAAACTGATTACAGTCCAAAACACAAATTCGAGCATTAGCATTAACATTAGCGTGACTTTTTTATACAGGATGGACCTGGACATTGACCACAAAAATACTCTAATAAATATACAACATAAGAACCAATTTAATAAAAAGAAGACCAATTATTTTTGTTATTAACGTCTAAATTAGGCGGTGTTAACAATAAATCAATCTGGTTCTTTACTCAACATTACAAAGTACAGCTCTTTACTGGCTCAAATTTTCTGGCTAGTTATCATTCCCTTTTTTTTCCCCCCTCACAAATTATTGGCTGGCAAACGTAGATGGCACCTTATACAGCTGATAAGTCCTTACCAAAAATAAATCCGGCTGCATACAAAAAAATGCAGCTGCTTCATACGACGTTAAAAAGTTTTGTTGGTTTCCATTTTTTTTTTTTTCGGATTTGGGGCGTCAGACAAAATGCCACTTATCCACTGTGCAAAAGAAGATTTAGAATTACAGAGAAATACAAGTGCAACATATAACACCCCAAATAAACCAAATTTAGTGCAGGTATGTCATTATTTACTTACCATCTGGAGACACAGGATGTGTGCTGCCAAACGCAGGGGCCTGGGGTGTCAAATGTTATACATGACAATTACCAAACTTTAACCCCGACACAGTGTTTTGCACTATTTTTGTGTTTGCTGTCATCATTGTGAAACAACATGATATGGAAGTTCTCACCGATTGGACCACATCTCTGGTCTCATCTGCGCTGCATTTAAATGGGCTGTCACAGCAGGAGATATTTTTACTGAACAAATAAGAAGAAATAAATAAATAGTGGTGTTCATTAAATGTGCATCACACACATAACACACTGCAAGGCTTTCACCTCTACCAACTTACCATACGATTCCCCAACTGTTCGTCTGCTTCTGCACTAGTGCCCTCCAGTGCTCATGGGTGGACTTGATGATCTCAACTGCAAAGTCCTAGAAAAAAAGAACAAAGAACATCAGAGAAATTTACACTTGGATTTCTTTGGGAGCAATTAATTTGAGCCCATTTAGTTTTAGCCACTAAGGCCACAATGAACTGAGACCCCTAGTACACAAACTGTCGTGTCTCATCTATCTACTGTATTCAGTGTTATAAAAGGTCTCAGTACCTTGTCTTTGAATTGTCCATTGAATCCAAATTGGTTCTCAGGCTTTCCATCAGGCACCTTATATTTCCTAAACCAGTCGACAGTGGCTTCTAAATGACCGGGCCGGCTCTTGCGAACGTCTTCTATGCCTGAGGAAAATACAACCACATTCAACAAAACAAAAACAATGGACCAAACAATGGACTAGGAGAAGGTTGCGGCTGATAATGCATGCTTAAAAATATTGATATTAATTGAACATGTGAGTTAGGCCTCAGGGATACACACTGCTTTAGAAAGACATGCAGCAAATGGCCACAGGTCGGATTCAAACCCTGTGCCACTGCGGCAAGGACTAAGCCCCAGCGCGCCGCTGGTGTCCCCTGATGCTCTATCTCAAACCATTACATTTGTTCTGTTCTGTTCCAGACTAAACTGACAGAGCAGAGTGAATGGTAGTTTCTAGATGATGATCTGTGGAGAACACCCACTATTTAGGTTTTTGGCATCTGGATCGGCAGCATTGATAGCGATGACCTTCCAGTCCATTTCTCCCTCATCGATCATGGCCAAGATGCCAAGCACTTTCACTTGGATCACCTGACCTGGAGAGCACACCTGAAGAAGGGACCAATGAATCACAAATGAACATAAAGTAAGCATCTTATAATTACATATTTCTATATACGCCTCTAGGCGTCTTACCTGGGTGCCGATCTCACAAACATCAATGGGATCGTTATCCCCACAACACTTTGTCTCTTCATCTGTGTGGTCAGGATCCTCCCATGTCTTTTCCAGAGAACAGTTTAAAAACATGTAATAAAATCTTCTGGCAAAACAAATCCAACTAAATTGTGAATTGAGTGTTTGAATTACAGTATTGTTATTTGTCAGTCACTGACTAGAGTCAATCATGGTGTTAATATCTTTAGTTTTTTACGTAACACAGACCCTCCATACTGTTTATTTTCCTCACCTGTGGGAGTGCCCCATAATTCCAAATGTAGCCTTTATGGGGAAATACGTTGGCAACATACCGGAGCTTTCCTTTCTTTACATCTTGTTTGATCGGGTTCAGCGGTTCCTTTGTTGCAATCTGGAAATTGAAGCACTTGTGAAAGGGTACGTAGGTGCGTGTTTTTGGTGTGAGTGCACGCTTTTGCCAGTGTTTACCTATACTTTATTTATCTAGTCACCAACACTCATCTTCTGGCTACTTTTACGGTAGATTACCTAGGTAAATAACGGTGGTTTCAGGCTGCTGCTATGCTAATCTCATTTAATCTCTTGGTAAATTACACGCAGCTGTGCAACTGGTGCCATAAAGTAATGAATAAAACTTCTTCAGGCTACTACTATGCTAAATTCTCTATTGTTGAATCAAGTGAAAGTTAACATACCTGCAGTTTAATATTTGGACTTATCAGATTTTTAACTTACTTCCATTTTAGCATTTGACCATCGGGGTACCTCCACAACCATGTTGAAGAGCACCTGGAAAGTACAGATGAAAGCGACTATATAGCCACAATAACCTGAGGTGAATGTGTTCAGGAGGTAAATGTGACATTAAAAATTATTTGACAGTACCTCACTCTCAGTCTTCTTGGGTTTTTTAGCTGGCACATCATTGTCCTGTTAAAAAAAACACATCAATGAATTCCTGTTTTGAATAATGTATGTATATATTTTAACAGCTAAATGTAGTTTGAAACATTCTGCGGTATTTATCAAACATAAACTAAAAACTCTTTACATCAGTGAGTTACCTGTTCTCCCTCCGCTATGAGTGGAATGTCATGGAACGGTGAGACGTATTTCCCTTCAGAGGTTTCTAAGAAACAAAATACAAATGAACACGTCACTATGAAATCCAGGATGACATAATGTTACTGTTGTTTGTATGTTTTCTCTTGTGTATATAAAAATCTGTATGAAAACACTTGCATGGTCCATAAAATTTTATTCAGTTAATGGAGCCGTGCGTTCAGATTGCAACACCCTCGCCCTCTCATCCCAAGCGTGAAGGAGAAACTTATTTGCTCGAGACACGCTGAGGTCTACATCTAGAGCCATGTTTAGTTTGTCTGCTCTGGGAAGAGGACTGACAGCATCTGTAGATATGGAAGCTCATTTATATTTCTTATTCTCAGGTGTTTAATGCACCAATAAAATAAAAAAAACACAGTTAGCGTATAATATTTATTTCCCTAAATCTTACACACCGGACCTTTAATATTGCTCAGATATGCAGTGACTGTGACTTTCATTCATCTGTTTACAGCCTAATTTAGTTGTACACAATCCTTTATCCCCATTCATAGTTCTTTCTCATATTTATATAAATCATTTATATTCCTACAGTCACTTTCTACTTTATATATAGTTTTTGTATAGATGTTTAGCACGGGTTGACCTCTTTACAGTTATATATTTATCTTCTATGCAATTGTTTTATTCCTCTGTGCATATTTAAATCCTTTGCAAATGTTTAATTTTTGCTACAAATTATTAATTTCTCTGTGCATATTTAAATTTGGATCTATCTCAGGTTAATTTTAACATATGGATACTGTATTATAGGTTAACTCTAATGTATGTTCAGTGTATGTTTGCAATTTCCTTCAGGATCAATCTATCTAATGACTACCAACATTAGTAAAAACTGAATAATAATGAATTAAATGCATTAATACTTGCTTCATCTGACGTGTTTTTTTTTGTGTGTGTGCATCTATGGTCCACGTGACCGCCCAACAGGAAGTAAAACCACGTGAGCTGCTCACATCTTCCTTCCTCTGTGCTCGTGAACTATTTCAAACTGCACGCGAGCGTTTTTTCACCGTTAACGCTCGGTGCTGACGGTGTCACGTGCTTTTATTGCATGGTCCGCGTGCAGCTCTAAAAGGTCAATCGTTTGCTACCTGCAGGTCGAGCTGTGGTCACCTGTCAGGACTCACCGGAGCTGTTACACCGTGAAACACAAAGGGAGGGGGGGCACACGTGGTTCCTCCCGTAAGGTGGCGGTGGGTAACTTACTAAAATAAATCCGGTAGTCGGTTGAATTGGGGCGTCCTCTCTCCTCCGTTTGATAGTGCATCGTTTTTCTCAGGTAACACGAATGAGGCGTCGCTGCTGCGTGTGTGACGAGTTTGCTCCGAGAAGCGGAAAACGAGCCGAAAAGTGTCACCAAGCGGCCGGAAGAACAGCGCAGCAGCGGCGGGCTCATTATACGCTCTTCCTCGCTCCTCGGCTCGGTTCCTCCTGCTTCCCGTTTCCACCTCCTCCACATCCAAGAGGTGAAGCCCAGGGCTTCCGGGAAGATTTCTCCAAAATAAAAGCTTAGATTAGAAACTTTATTCATCCCACCACGGGGAAATGTACTTGCTACAGCAGCAGAGGAAAGTGTAGCATACACTACAGAATTAGAAAAAAGTAGAAAAGGCAAAAAAACAAACAAAAAAAAACAACACAATAAACAGACAGAAATATCTATAACCTACACAATAAACATCAAAAAACAATCAACCTTCAAAACAGACAAGTACTGACGATAAAAATGGCATGATGTATAAAAAGAATATTGTAATGTAAAGTGACCATAGTGTAAGAAATATTGCAAAGAAAGTGACCATGATACAAATAATAATATTATTGCAAGCATCTATCTATCTATCATTTCTTTAATTTCGTTTCATTATTTGCTTTTATTCTATTTGATCCATTTCTACTCTATTTTATCTGTTTATTTATTTATTATATATTTTTAAATGAATTTCTTTGACTCCTCTCAATCCTTGTCTTTGTGTTCAGGCCTGGAAGATGGGGATTTTTCATACAATTGTATGTGAAAGATACCATGATTAGATAGAATCAGAAATACTTTATTAATCCCCGCATGGAAATTGGGTTTGTTACAGCAGCTCCCAAACGGTAAGTGAGATAGTAAGTGAATAGCAAGAAAAACATGTGAACACTATAGAGGTTGGATAGTAACATCCCAAGAAAAAAAACTTTAACACTATACACCTATAAGATATCCTATTTTAACACTATATACACATGTATAAATAACAGTAAAATAAAACCAGTAACAGTAAATAAAAGCCAAGTAACAGTGAACTATACAATATGTAAATCTAAAACCTTATAAAGAATTTAGTCTTTGCACAGAGAATACACTGATTGTTTAAAGAAAATGACTGGCATGTGTGTTTTTCATGTAGGAATCAAAACATATATGGCATATAACCAATATTTTTATCCATACTTTAAATATTGTAGAAATAGATTGATGTGCGTCACTGCACTTTTATTTTGATAGTAAATCCGTTGCAAACGGAAGTCGTTTCTCTCCTCCACACTAACTTTACAATTCTTCCATCGCATACTCATGGTTGATGTGTGGTAGCTTCATTTTACTGCCACCTAGCCACTGTATATCCCCAAAACAGACAAACATAAAAACACGTTTGCCTTAAAGGTCACACACTAACATCTTTGTCCAAGCAATGAGAACAGAGGTGTCTCTGCCCTATAAATTGCATAGCTCATGGACAGAGGGAGACACTGATGCAGGATAAATATTTCCTGATTTCCTGGATCTCTTTTCTGATTTTTGTTTTGTTTGTTTTCTTGGTGTGTTTAATTTTAGCTGTTCCCATCACACAGCAGATGAGAATAAACGTTAGTATAATTGTATAAGTTAACAGAAAAGTCGCTAAAATAAATGTGTAGATCTTTTGTCACTCATACGCGCCTGGTTCAATATATATTCTCCCATATTTAATGGATAAAGGGAGTGATAAATGAATATCTCCTCATGTCTGAGCAACTCTGAAGTCCAGAACTGAAGGTTAGTTTTAGTATTTGGAATAACTATAACTCTTGTTTAACATCCTTTTGTTTTTATAACCTGAAGTTATGGATTTTCCAGTGGTTATCTTGACAATGTCATGAGATCATGAGATCAAAGTCCATATGTATCCATTGTGCACAAAACAAACACCCAACCCAGCCACCTTGATGTGTCTCTTTTACCACTGCATAGGATAGTCATTGTTCAAACAAACTACATACTGTACATACCAGCGACCATAAAAAAAGCTTATTTATTATCATTTTAAAGCGCATACTTGCCTTTGATACGGTTGCCAAGCGCTTTGAACCCATCTTATGTGTGCTTTAAGAAAAGATGTAATACTATAAACCTGTAATTGAACAGTAGTGGTCAAGGTCAAAGCACTTTGACTTGACATGATGATGAAGGAGGGGTGAACGAGGCAGTTGTAGATGGATAATATGAGATTGTGGAGGGTTCACAGAGTCCTAAATGTCTGTTTGATCAGTTTTAACCTTTGTACTGCTTTGAAAAATCTAGATTTGAGAGCTCAATGTGAATTTCCCCTTCCTTTATTTTCTGTCACAGTGCCCATAAACCAAGGACTCAACTGTAACTCTTGCTGTGATGGTGCCCACGTAGTAAGGAGTAAAAGTTTGCAGCTGTTTCAGGCATAAGTGTGTTTTTATTTGCCTTTTCCATATTCACCCACCTGGCTGGCTCCTGCTGCTATTTAGCCCAGTTTCTGATGAAAAAAGACAGCTTTGTGCACAGGCGTTTTAAAAATATGTTCTATTAGTATTTTATTTCTTTTAGCATTTTATTTTAAGAACACTGAAAACATGTCTGTTTCTATGTGCCTTGTGATAAGCTGGTGACTTGTGGTGACCCCACCATCCTGGGTGGATGGATGGATGAAAACATGTTGTAGGTGGTCACAATCGTTTTATCATAAGCATCTGTCTATGTTATCACAAAATTCTCAGTGCATTGTGAAAGATCTGCTATTGCCATCTGAAAAACAGTGAAAAATAAGTCTACATGATTAGTGATTCAAGTTAATTATAAAGCAAAAAATGTCAGCCGTTCTCTTTTTGCGGCTTCTCCAATGTGAAGTTTTGCTCCTCTGGGAAATTTTGATGGACATTTTTACTAGTTTCTGACATTTTAAAGACCAAACAATGAATAATTAATTAAAAGAAAATAATTGTTAATTGGAATCCTGATGTGAGGCTGAATTTTATTGAGTGGGCTCTATAAGTCTAATGACTATATTTCAGTGCCTAACATTTATTTCTTAGGCGCGAAGTCATTGGAGACACTTCTCTCTTTGAGCAGGTCAAGAAAAGCCACACCTCGACTGACATGACGTCATATAAACAAACAATTAATACTGCCACGCTGTCAACGCGTGGAGATAACATTGTTTACTCACTTATGTTTGTATAGAGTGATGATGTGATTGTTTAGTATGGTTTGCTTTTCAAAGTCCACACGGTTATGTAATACGACGTCTGTCATGTTTGAACACAATTTAAATGTGCGTATTTATCGGGAAGACACTACATTAAATTTTAATCACAAGTCGTCGTGATCATCTAGAGTTGTTCCAGTTTATCTGTCTTATGTTGGTGACCAGCTGACATATAGTGGTGAGCCATATGCGTCCATCTAGTCTAATGGAAGTTAAACAGGTGTGCTATGAGCTCACCGCACAGTGATCTGAAAACACAATGGGAGCGCTCATTACCTGAGGTTCAATGGGAAGGAAGTCCATTCATTGTTCTGGCAAGGAACACAGTGTCTGGTTGCCTTGACCAGAAATCATTGTGGCGGCGCGTGTCGTAGAATTACCTGTCTAACCAGGTTTGACTTTTTATATTTTATTAAAAGAACACGTTTATCAGAAACTTAAAATCCATCATTTATGATTTTTTTTTTGCTTAATTGATTGTTTATGATTTGAAAAGCACAAGCTTTGTCGTTTCAAAACCACTAAAAATGAATAACCTGACTCAGCCATTAGTCAGCAATATACGCAGGGCATGTTTCTTTCATTCATTTAATTCATTTCAAAGGGCACATTATATTTCATTATTCATTTTTATGTAAATATAAAGCTCTCTTCATAGCTGAGTGTGGTTTACAACGTTTACAACAACTTCCTCATTGATATTTCCACATTTTTTCTGTCTCTGCGAGGTATCGCATGCTTTTTATTTTCAGGACATTTTGTTTCAGCGTCAGTGAGAGCAAAAAAAGAAGCTGGTGGTTATTCCTCCACCCTGACACACTTTCGAGGAAAATAAAGTGTTGACATGCACTTACTCTCCCTGGATTAACATACATGTCTAAAGGGGGAAAAGCATAGCACAGCAGTAGAGAGGTGTGGCCACATAGCTCTCATGACAGGTAGACATGGGGAGGAGCTCATTTACCTGTGCAGAGCAGTCAGTGCACAGTGGACATTACACCTGTTGCTCTTCCCAGGCTCTCTCTCTCTCCCTCCCTCCCTCTCTCTCTGCATTTCTCTCTCCCTCTTCCTGTCCCTCTCTCTCTTCCCTTTCTTTTCAACTCAACTGGTCTGGAAGCACCAAAGGGAACTGACGGCCTCACCATGGATCCCAACGAGGCCGGTGGAAGTGAGAAGGAGAAGGAAAAAGAGAAGGATAAAGTGATAAAGAGGAGGAACCGGCCTATGTTTCTGCGTTACCTGGAGAGGAGAAAGACGGACACTATTGTAGCTGATGACACGGCCAAAGGTGACATCAACCTGGGGACGTTGGTGAGGAGGAGCCAGTCTGACAAGACGGAGTACAGCGCTAAACTTAAAGGTACACCAGATAATGACCTCCCCAGGGGTCAAAACTATGGCAACAATCTATACACACGTCAGCCAACACTGAAAAAGTCTCTCAACTCTTTACATATCCAAACTTGCCTGTAACACACATACCAGGTGGATTTTCAGACAAGTATGTCTACTGTAGATGGACTGTAAGAGCAGAATTTATGGCTTGCCGGGCAAAATTCAACACATGCAAAGACAGACGGCGTGCGGACTGCTCTATAGCTCTGGATACTAGGCACCTGTTGTGTTATTATGTGTCGAGCAGGAGATACTCCCACAGGGGATGAAGCCACATATGCAAAAACTCAGGCACAGAGGAGTGGCTTTAGAAGTGTTCCAGACCAGCAAGTAAACAAGAACTATAGGCCAAATACACCTGTGAAGGATGAAGGGGGATTTACGGATTCGTTTTCATCACAAAAGTTTGGTGTATGAGTTTCAAGAGATGTCAAAAAGTTTAATGCTAAACAACCATTTGCGACGTCTGACACCCAAAAAGTTACTAGTTAACTAGTTGGAAAGGAGAAAAAAAAAAAACATTAATCCAGCTGGGTGACCTCATCACAAATGCTGTCTGGCCTTTTCATAGCCGCATTTCAGAAAAAACTGGATTCACCTGTCGATTGGGTGCGTCCAGCGCCTGGGAATGCTGTACTTCAGGCAAAATTACTTGTATCACCGTGGCAGCAGGAACTCCTGATTAAAGATTAGTCAAAGTATGTAAGCTTCCCTTTGCCACTTGTTCCAGAGGTTCATTTTCTTTACACCACATGTTAAAAGTGGCACCTTGCCTAAAAAAGGCAAAGTATAACCTACTTCTCACTTGTTGTTGTACTGATAAGATAACTTTCACACATAGACAGACAGACACACACACTTGCCTTATCAGCAGCTACTCTGTTTACTTGAAATAGAGACACTCTCTCCTCCTTTGTACTTTCTGTTGTCTTGACCAGCCTGCATCATGGCATGCAGGGTTGTCAAAAAAAACAACACTGGCCATGTTTTCAGTAAACTAATCTCCCACTCTGCTTGACATCGGTCCCACACCTGACAGGCAGCATTACATATTTACAGTGGTATTACCATTGCAAATATTGACAGAACGATGACTTCACCGAAAGAGGAAACATGTGAGTTGCTGCTCCGCAGTCACTTCTCATCTGCTTGTCAGACAGGTTGGTCGAGCCGCAGAACCATGGCAACATGACATCAATGTCTAATTATTTACAGTAACTAAATATAATAGTCCTGGAAATGATTTACAAATCATACATAAAGGAAAAGTAATAAACCAAATATTCATTTATCCACATATCATGCATGGATAAGGTTACTTTGATGTGGGTTTATATTGTTTAAGGACTGAAATCTGTCTGTGTGTGAGAATGTGTGTCCCAGCATAATCCAAAAGATATTCCCAGTATTCTTAGGGAATGTGTGGCAAAGTCTGACGTTTCATTTTTCTTGATGGCGATACATGATACACCGTGCCTTGTATTCAGTTCTGGGGCTGTCTGTTGGATCCCTTTCAGTGGGCTGAACGTTGAAAAGCCCTGTATCCACTTTCATGGGAACTCCTGTGCCAGCAACCAAACCTCCGCTAAACATAATGCTGTCAAAAGGATAAGTCAGCACAGTTTGAGATCTGCTGCTGAGTCTTGATAGGCTATAATCCATTTTAGTTTCCGTAACGTGAATGGGTTAGCAGGGAGGAATCTATTCCAGTTTTGAATGGGGAAACTTTCACTCAGAGAATTCAAAGTCTCTTAAGACACACTCATTAAAACAGGCCAGAAAATACTGGAGTAAATATATGAAAAGATTAAAAGTAGAATCTGCCCAACGAGTTACCAAAATACCTCAGCTGAACTTTTTCTCACGGGTGGAGGTTTTCAGATTCCAGGGTCTCTTTTGACACTGAAAACCCACCTAGACACATGATACCTCTTTTTTTACAAAACATTTCCTCCAGTAAAAAAGTTTCCGGTGGTCCTATAATGAAAAATGTTATCCCAAAGCAAAACGGTGGAAATATATTAACAATGATTCGCTCCAAAGCCTCACTGAACTCACACAACAGATAACCTTATCTCTTTCTTGAAGTATTAATAGGCATTGACAAGTTAATTAGTAACCGCTGAAGGAAAAGGCTTATAACTGCACCGTTTGGTCATATGATGCGCTGTACAGAAGAAAGCTGTGATTCTTTATTAATTATGCCTGTTACACTGTTGTCAATCATTCAGAAGCAATGAAAACAGAAGTAGGACGGAGGGTGTAGCGATTTCAACTGATGCACCAACTGTATGCCAACTTTAAACCAGGCATTAAAAGGTGATCTGTATCAAGATACAAAAACATGAGCTTCCAATTGAACACAATAATCATTCAGATTAATGCTCAGGTTTTTTTTTTTTTAGATTTTCAAAGAGGCGATGATTCACCTTATAAATTTCCTGTATCTCAGGAAAAAAGAAAAAAAGTGTAAGGTGAGCAGTGTTGCAAGCAGAATGTGATCAGATCTTGGCCAGACTCAGTGAGCCAGCCAGCCTTTGAGCACAGTCTGTACAGTGTTCGCATTCATGAGTTAGTACTGCCCACTGGCCAGAAACACATGACCCATTTTGCAAAAGGCAGCCGCTACTTACTTTACATTCTCCTCCTCATGGCAACACTGTGACATTCACGGCATCTGGAACTTGTTGTTTTATGTGGCCTGCAACTCAAAATAGATACGTTTTTTTTAAAAGAAAATATAGGTAAAAAGAATAATGTCTCTACACCTGCCCTCATTATTTTCTTTTCTTTTCCTCTCTTTCTCGCCTGCCTTGCTGATCGTGTGCTGAAATGGGAATAAGATCTGGTCCAAACCCAGAAATATAGCAGTGGGATACATGGTGTAAATACAAAGGGTGTGACTGGACTAATTATTACTCGGATATCTGGATATAATATGTACAATGAGTGCAATTAAACATACTGTAAAGAAGGATAGACTTACCTCGACGTCTTACGGTTAAATCTTACATAATGTTTACCTTTGTGTGTTTGTGTGTGTGTGCATAGGTGTGTAAAATTAGTAAGCCAAGGACTGTGAGTATATGTATATGAACCTGTGTGAATTTGTCAGTGTGTCTGTGTCCTTATAGGTGTATGTTTATCACTGTGTGCCACTCCCCCCCATACACACACACAAACACACAAACACTCCCAGTCGGAGCAGACAGAATGCCTGAGCACGCTGTAGCATTACATCAGCGGCACGATTACTTCAGTAACCTGAGACGAGCCTCACAGCCTTCTGTCTCCCTCCCTCCCTGCTCCTCTCTCTCTCACTCTCTCTTTCCATCACTCCTCAGAGAAGGAAGTGTTGTGTATCCTCGATTAGGCACCAAGGAAGCATCCCTCTTCCCTGAGCAGACACTCATGGCTGCCATGCAAAGCACAGAGCAGCCACAGACTGATTAGGCAGCAGAGCAATAAAAAAGAAGAAAAAAAAAAAAAGAGAAGTCAGCCTGACTGGCATACTAAGCGAGGCCTTTTGGCGCTCGAGTCAAAATAATTAGATCACCGTGAAATACGGTGATCTAAATGGCTGCTAGGGCGTCAAGCGGTATATGTTAAAAGATATGTAGGTTTATCTAAGCATGCACAGCCCAAAGGCCAAAGTGTTTACCAGTATTAAAGAAAATGTGACACAGATGGCTTGAAATGCTGGCAAAAAATATTTTTTGGGGAAAATGCAGATTTACAAAAAAACAAAAAAATGTAGGTGCACTCACATCTTCATCAGTTTTCTCTGTCCTTGTATGACCTGTATTACTCATTAAACCAGGTGCTGGGACAGTATTTATTCATTGCCTTTTCCCCGCTGTATGATATTTTATGTCTGTTAATATAGTTTCATATTGCCAGATGGCATTTATAAATGACTTTGCACTTTGCAAACCTTGGTCAACGTTTGTGAATGCCACTCTATGCAGCTGCACCCTAAGATTAGGCAGCTTCCCATCAGCTTTCCATACATTTGCTACGGTACATGAGCATGTAACTGGTCACATCTGAGCTTATTTCTATTTTATATTAATTCCATGTCATCTTTTTGCAGAGAAAATGACACCACATGACCTGTCCACGCCCCCCTCGCCAGCACTGGACCCGGAGGAGGTCCGTTTGAGGAAGATGAACCGCAGGGCAAAGGTCATTCATGAACTTGTGCAGACTGAAAAGGACTACCTCACTGACCTGGAGCTGTGCATCAGAGAGGTGGTCCAGCCTCTCCGAAATGTGCAGGTAGGAGCTCCGCAGGACCCAGAGAGAAAAAAGTCTCTTGCAGGCTAAAGGTGTTCTTAGAATAAACCTTTTTAAAAAGTCGAGAAAACGTTGATGTTCAGCTTATTTATACTATGAATGAAGATGTTTGTTGTTGTTGTTTATTGATATTTTGATTGAACATATACTATAAACTAATTTTAATTGTTTAATTTGCATGAAGATGTCCAAAATAATTTAAAGTATGTGTTATATTATATATTATAGCTATGTATATGTACGTATACGTTTTTTACAGTGTAGTTTCCTTACGCTCTGTTAGGTTGTGGATGTAGACAGGCTGTTCACCAACATGGAGACAGTGTGTGAGGTATCTGCAGCACTCCTTCACAGACTGAATGAGGCGATGGCTGACCCTGATCCAGAGGCAGTTGTCATAGGTAATACCACTTGGACTCGCGCCTGATTTCTTGATTTAAATCTTCCGGTTAATATTAGACAACAGATGTATAATGTATCTAATGAGCTGAGGGACTTTTTCTTTTTGAAGGAGAAGTATTCATCCAGGCGAAGGCAGCTTTAGAAGATGTATATAAGATTTACTGTTACCATCATGACGATGCCAACATGTCACTGAAAACCTATGAGAAAGAGGAAGAGATAAAGCAACATTTCACCACGTGTGTATTAGCTCTGAAGTAAGTCACTTCCTCCAAGTATTTTTTCAAATGATTCAGAACTTCCCCAGTATTATAAACACTGAAATTCACTGGAAATACTCTTGGTGGTGACTGTTGTTTCTTTTTAATTACAGAAAAATCTATGACCAAGAGTAAGTATCCTTTAATTCAATAATTATGCTGGCATTTAAAATATACTGAGTCTCATATAATATATCCTGTCACATGTAGATCTTGATTGTTGTGTTAAATCAGCACTTTTGGATGTTGTCATTCACTGTAGCTCATATCAGTTCGTGTTGTTTACTGTTTACTGTTGCACAGAGGGAAACCCAACTTGCTGGACATGGGTTCACTGATTATCAAACCAGTTCAGAGGATCATGAAGTACCCACTACTGCTTCGGGAGCTGTGGCAGGCCACACCTGAAGACCACCCCGACTGTCGGCCACTGCAGGAGGCATTCACTGCCGCCAAGATCATCAACGTTAACATCAATGAGTTCAAAAGACGCAAGGATATAGGTGAGACTTCATTAACGCATATTTCACTACTGATGTCGTTCAAATATGTGATTTTGCGACCTGAAATCAGGTTCATTGTAAATCATCTCCTATGCTGTCTATACTGTATGAAATACATTATTTTAATTTTGGTACCATATTACTGTTCACTCTCAGTTATGAAGTATAAGAGGTTGGAAGATGAAGGCACGCTGAGAGGAAAACTACACAAGTTCAACATCCACTCTATCCGCAAGAAAGGCGACAGGTTTGCTGGCTTTCTCAAGATCCTCACTGGAGTTGAACCACAGGTAAGAAATAAATAAATAAATTCACTTAATGCTCACCATAATTAATAAGATATACATGGAGTTATGAGGTGGATCACCATAATTAATAAGATATACATGGAGTTATGAGGTGGACTTGAGAGTTGGCTATAGGTACATTATATCAATGCACAAATTGTTACTTTATGCAGTCGTTAGTGTTATTTGCAATTTTAGAAACGTTTTCCTAACTCGACAACATTTTTCTCGTCTTTCCGTAGGTGAGAGACGAAGTGTTTGACAGAGAGGAGAAGCTGTTCAGGAGTCTGGAGAAGGCTGTGAGGCAGCTGGTCAAGAATGTTCAATGTTACCTGCAGTATGTTCAAGTAAGTTAGCGTTTGATATTACATAAAAAAGTGTTTGTTTTTGATGGTTTAAAATATCCTGTCAACTTTTTTTCCTCGTTGTCTTTTCTGCAGGAGATGGTGTCTGTCGCTGTCCAGAACGTCCAGGACATGCAGAACATCGTCAAGGAGCCAAACAAAAATGGCATAAATGGCACATTGCACAGTAATGGTCATGACCCCTATAAGCACTTTGTAAGATTGGCTTTTTTTTTTGTACTTCACCCAAAAATGTTATTAGTTTCATTTAGGCCAGCTTTCCTCTCCTCCATTTCCTCCCTGAATCGTCTGTTTGCATCTGTCCTTGCTGTTCTTACGTGACCTCCCATTCACCCTCCTGTGAACTGAGTCATCTGTCACTTTGCCTGTAGCTACCTGTCCTCTGTCCATTGTATTAATCCTCTTCCTCTATGCCTCTAACCTTCCTGCTTGATCCTTCAGTAAGTCTGCCAACTTCCCTCTCCCAACCTCTTCTCTATGTGGATTGCACTGTTGTCACTTCAGAGATAACTATACCTTTGACTCTGTGTGTAGCAGCTCGTCACTGCAGCAGTTTAGCACTGCCTCAAACCAAAGTCTGTAATGAGCTTCACAAAATAAGTGTAGACACAGAGGCATGTGTACTCCGAGAAGAAAAGCAACAGACGTGAAAAGAGTTTCACGGTGTCTGCTATAATCCAAACACGACAGGTATAACTGCTTTCAGGAGACGGAGCATTTTCACCAAAGACACAGTCCATACTTTATGTATGGTACAACCCATTATGGTGTTTGTCTGCATGCAAATCAAGCTGGAGCTGCTCTGTTATTGTTGTGTATTCCAGATGAATGTTAAGGCGTACCTTTGTTGAGAAAATTGTTCTGAATTAGAGACACTGCTGCGTGCAAAAACAAGACATTTAAAAAATCGGAAAAAAAAACACACAAATGTACACTAAAAGTACCTGAATACTTAGACTTATACTGGATGCCTGTATTTATCGTCTGCTGCCTCTCTGACTTCTTCCTCCAGAAAGACAGTATGGAGCGCTTGGTCCTCGCCCCCCTTTCCTCCCTGCAAGGCATGTTCACAGCCCCACAGAAGCTCATCCAGAAGCGCTATGACAAATTGCTGGATTACTGCAGCCGCCTGGAGCGCTCTTCTTCTTTTTCATCCTCGTCCTCCTCGTCATCCACCACTGCTTCATCTGCTTCGCTGGTGTCAGAAGACCCGCCTGGTCCTGCCAGGAGGGACTACGAAGCTCTTAATGCTTTGCTAGTGGAGGAGTTGCAGAGGTTCAACGTGGCCGCCTATACTATCCTGACCAACTGTGTGGTGTACCTGGTGGCCCTGCTCAGAGGGTTGATGGATAAAATGCTACTTTTGTCCCCATCCATACAGCAGCTACCAGTGAGGATCCCACACACAGATCACATTAATAAACACAATTTATTTTTAGTCTATTTAATATTCAAACTAAATTGTATTGTGTCTTTTCAGGCTCCGTTGTCAAACATGGCTGAGGTGCAGAACAGCATCATGGATATGCTGAACAATCTGACTTTTGTCAAAGATAATGCCCAGAGGTTAATGGAGCGAAAAGTCAGCTTCGAGAGGCAACGAGACAAGAAAATAGCGGTAAGAAAATGGAAATCTAGACTCCATTATTCACGTCTCCAGATGAGATTGCGTGTTATAGCCTGTAGTCTGTGTTATTTAGATCCCTGGTCAGTTTGTGTCGGTGTCTGCAAACCTCTCATTGACTCCAGGTCGAAACAAAAGTTCCAAACATTCCTTCGACTCTTTCAAAATGTTTTGAACTGATTCCAAGCCATAAATGAGCAGCTATGAGTCTTATCAAAGGCAAACACAGAGAACAGCTCCGGGTTGTGATTAACTGGGGCACTTGGCAACCCAAAGCTCCACCAGGTATCAATCCCCTGAGGTATTTATAATGTATGTGCATGTAGGTGTACGCATATGCATGCACACCTGTACATATATGAGAACATGCTTGCGCTTGGACATGCGAGTAGGTTCATTAGAAACTACCTACCCCCAGGAACTTAGCAGCTTTCACCCTCCCTTGAATACCCTCGTACACACAACACGCCTACATGCCTTTATGCTGTGCTGTCCTCCAGATGCCCGAGGTGCAGCATCAAACCGAGGAACAGCGCGCCCGGCTGCTGGCAGAACACCCACTTAACCGTCTGTACCAGCTGAAGAGAAAGTGCAATGGCTGCCAGGAGCAGGACCTCAGCCTGCTGGAGGGAGAGCTGGTGGCCCTGCTGGAGGACACAGACCCATTAGGCAGCAGCAGCCGCTGGCTGGTTCACACTGGAGGCAAGTGTGTGTGTGTGTGTGTATGTGTGTGTGAGTATGCATGAGGACAAAGACCCTCAGGGTAGGGGTAGCTCATGGCGCATCTTGTTTGTAAGACACACAAGGTGAATTAACTTATCACACTAGATCATCTGCAGGTATGGTCGGTATGGGTCTCCTTTCATACATATTCCACTGTGAGTACACCTGCATCTATTAGATGACTGAGGCTGTGTAGATACACACAAACTTTACTTTCTGACACCGACAAGTGAGCACGCAAGAATCAGTCCCAGGAGCTCTTGTGATGTCATGGTTGCTGGTACCTCTTTGCCTGCCTCTGGAGATGGTTGCCTCACAACAGGGACAACTCCATAGCTTGTCTCCATCTCCCCTCTACGTCTTGCAGAGACACCTGAGATACCAATGTCTTGTTTGGAACAAACCGCTGCACGTTGTAAGCAGTGTTACTTAGAGTTCAAAGCCTCTCCCTATGGGTATTCAGAAACAAGGACGGAGAGATGCCGCTTGTGCGCTTCTCTGTACTTTGCAATAACAAGTTCCTTTCTCTAGAAAAAAAAAAGTACATTCTTCACAGACTTGTCTTTTCCACTGGGATTACAAGCATTCCCAGGAACTTGTTGTTCATTCTTCTGTTGATATCACCACTATGAATATGCTTGCCTCATATTTACACACTTTCCAGCTCCGTGTGAGCAGCTTTTGCTTACAGCCTTAACGCAGTCCTATATATTAAACACACATTTCTCCTCTAGAAATTATACCTGTTTATTTTCTTGATTGACAAAACAAAATCACAGTTTTACAGTGTAGAGTTTGTTCTGTAATTAACTAACAGATGGGTCAGATAAGATATGTCTCCATGTATTGGTTAAATACATACATTTAAAAAACAAAAGAGTCTCTTGGTCACTGAAAACAGCTTTTATTGGATCTTCTATCCAAGAAATAAATAAAAAGGTTGACAGTGTGTTCAGTGGATTATCCAGATGACTGATCCAGATACTGTGTTGCCTTTTTACTGTAATTTTTCAGTGTTTTAAGCACCATGCACCCTCATTTTATCGTGACAGAGGCAGAAATCTAAGAGATTACATAACTTCAGAACCTGGACAAGATAAAACTCTTTAAAATGTCTCATGACTCAAAGGTCAGGCATGACAAAACTGTCCCTTCGTGTCACTGTTAGGTACAACGGGCTATGTTTACTCCACATTCCTGAAGCAGTACAACCCTCTGAGGGACTCGCAGCGGGCAGCCCAGATGGTCAAAGAGCAGCAACACCAGCAGCCGCCTGTCATGGTGGATGAGGACTTTGACGACCTCAGTCTGTTTGTGTCAGGCAGTGGCAGCAGCAGCCTGCGCAGCTTCAACCTCAACACCACCGACAGTAGCTCAAGCCTCTCTGGACTACAGGTGGAGACAGAGAGCCCTGAAGAGGTGGAGATGTCAGTGGATGCTGAGAACGAGCAGGTGTGTGTCTTTTTAGAACTGTTCTTGATCCATATGGACCTCATGTTACGATACTACAACACTTGGGACCGAAGAGAAAGGCTATGAAAAAGAACCTATGTTGAGCTCAGTTTGGTTTCCAGCGTAAGAACAGTCAAGGTCAAGAAGATTAATGTTCCTTGAAAGGTTTTGCAAAATAAGCAGCTGCAGAAATACTACATGCCAGCATGCACATATGCATAGATAAACACCTTGAGGCAAACGGGAAATGGACCAAGGATTATCAGAAATTTGGCAAAATAAATACCAAAGTGGAAACACAACAAACCACACACACACACCACATAAACCTCATAATTACAATAAAATATCAGCTCAGCAAGCTATGTAACTTTAACTGGGTTTTCTCGTCACATAAGAGTCTTCACCTGTGAAATATGAGGGTTGTTATCATACACGGCCAGTAAAACCGAGGTGTGAAGTTATATAGACTGGATGAGGAGGAGTTCTGGCAGTGCCATGGCAGCTTCACAGTGTCTCTGTCTAGTTTGCATTGAAATTAAATGGGGTGAATAACATTACATGATGTCACTCTGGCTTCAACACTCCTCGTGGCCGTGTCTTCATGTCCAATATGCCACTTTCCTTCATCATAACATGACAGTTATTTGTCTTTAAATATAAAATGTTGATGAGGGTCAGGAGACTGTAAGCAATGAAAATTAAGACTGGTGGTGACATCCTGTGCGTTTGGAAAACTGATGAACAGTGCCACCTTCTGGATTTACAGAACGGCACGCGTCAATATTATTTCATGTTATTTTATTTTATAGAGGAAAAGTACTCAGATACGTAAATAAATACTGGTACCACACTAAAAGTAAAAGTGTTACCTAAATAAAAGTATTAAAATGTAATCAAGTATAAAATGTACTTAAAGATTTCAAAGTAAAAGTACTCAATGAAGAAAATGCCCCGTGACTGTTCATATCATATGTTATCATTCAGTTATTACTACTCATGCTTTAATATAAATTCACCCATATAAATTTCACTATAAAATCCTACAACTTACCGTTGTAGTTTGTTGAGGTGGAGCTGATTTAACTATATTTCCAACTGTATATCCAACAAATCGTACAAAAAAACCCTAGTACCTTAAAATCATTATAAAATAAATAAGTTAATAATTCAAATTAAAAAGGCAGAGTCTGAAAACCATGAAAAATAAACATTTATCAAAACAGATTTCAGTTGATTTTCTGTCAGTCAAATCATTTCAGCTGTACTTGTGTATACTGTTGGGTACTTTAATTCTATATATTTTATAACATTTTTTAAAAAAAAACAAAAAACGTCAGATTACAAAGTGCAATATTTCGGAGTTGAAGTTGGAGGCGGCCTGAAAAGAAGTTGGGTATGATTAAATTTGTACTGAGTCTACTTGTGTAAATGTACTTAGTTACATTTCATTGTGAGCTGCTCTAAAGTAACTTTGTTCAATTTACTAAAACAAACAAAAGACACCTGTGAACTACGTCAGGAGAATTTGCTTCACCCCTGATTTCACCTAATTTGTGTCTCTTTTCAGTTTTATGCCGTGTACGCATTTCAAGCCCGCTGTGACCAGGAGCTGACCTTAGAGGAGTACCAGCACGTCCGCATCCTCCAGTTCTCTGACCTGGGAGGCAATAAGGACTGGTGGTTAGCCGAGTCGAACGGACAGAAGGGTTACGTCCCTGCCAACTATCTCGGCAGGATGTCTTACGCGTAAATATTTATTAAGAAACCGAACCATGAAGAACACGACACCCAGCAAAACTCAACCTGTGACATTTTTATACAAATCCACTTACTCTTTGATACAGATTAAAAATAGTCCTGACAGTGACACGTTCTGTTTGTGAAAAATCAAAATTGCAATAGGTATCATTGGATGTTATCAAGACATCTCACACCAAAAGTGTTCAGTCTACTTTGCCTTCAGATCATAACAGAAAAACTCACCAAAGGGAACAACAATTTGTGAATAGAAATAATCGTAGGAAAATACAGGGCACTGTATTGAGCACTTTTTTTGTACTTCAGTGTTGTAGAGTTTATATTGATAATGAAGTGATCTATTCATGAAGATAATTTTATATGTGAAGTGATTTACAGATGAAGTCCATATTATATGTGAAATGATTTAATACATGAAGTATATGTCTTGTGACCGTGAAATGAAGAAATCTATGTCAACGTTTATATTTTAACAATCATGTCATGAATAAACATGATCCATTCTCTATTGGTC
Source organism: Larimichthys crocea (assembly GCF_000972845.2). Lineage (NCBI taxonomy): Eukaryota > Metazoa > Chordata > Actinopteri > Sciaenidae > Larimichthys > Larimichthys crocea. The sequence goes on from NC_040020.1 coordinate 3,506,870, forward strand.
CTGTGGGATACGATGATTTACACTTAATGACACCAAATGCTACAGAGTCATTGCTACTGCCAGTTTATAAGAAGAGATTTAATGACGTTTGTTGATAAAAAGTCACTTTTTTTTCTCTCCAACGGATAGACTTGTTAGGACAGAACGAGGCACACAGAGTCCAGCAGCATTTACACAAAGTAAGATTCAAGTATTCGACTGGATGTGTTACTCATGTACAGATGCTCTTGTAATACAAACGTAACGCTCTGGCACTAACTAAGCGTTTATTTTATACTCCCTCACACCGCCCACGTTTTTTTGTGCGTCTCTCTACTCATTTCTTCAGTTTCTTCTGCGCTGCTTTCTTCTTCACCAGTTGTAACCTTTTCATGGCATTTAGCTGGGACTCTTGGGATGTTGGCGCTTTGTCCCCTGGTGCAGCCTTTGACCCATTCCCATTGTTCCCGTTGCCTCCGTTATTGCCTCCGTTCCCTCCTCCACTCGCCTGAGAGCTGCTCGGAGAGCCGCCCCCCGATGAGGAAGACCCTTTCCCTTGGCTTTCACCGCTTGATGAGCGGTTCAGTGGCTGCTTGCCCAGAGTCAGGGGTGGGGGTGCTTTCAGAGGGGGCTGGCTAGAGCCGTTTCCGTTGCCACTCCCTGGTATCTTTGCACTCCCAAGTCCCGACTTGGCTCCTGCTAGCCCCGACAGCCCAACGGGTTTCTGGCCAGAGGGAGGTGTCAAGGTTTTGTGACTCCCACTTTGGCCCGAGGAACCCAGTTTGGAGCTGGCAGGAAGAGATGGGTTCGTTTTGGCGCCAAAAGCAGCCCAGCCTGTGAGACCGCTGCCTGAGGAGGAGGAGCTGCTGCTGGTGGGATTGGCTGATGTCGCGGACGCCTGAAATGATCATTCAGAGAGTTACAAGAGTTATCACACTGCGACACAAACTGAAATACAGTGATAATACATTTTTAAAAAAGGTTTCAAAGAAGAAACCAATATCTCTGGAGTCAGAAACCGAAAAATTAATTTCAGTGTCCACTGAAGCAGTTCAGTTGATAAAGTCTATGGTTTAGATGGATAAGGTGAGGTTTTCTTATTAACTCAAGTGCATTTATGAATACAACTTCAGATACAAATCATAATCTGCTCAACATTCACTAAATTTCCAGATTTAATTGATGTAATAATTTAGCTTTGGCATACACATCTCTTCTTCATATACAGTGGTCCCTCGTTTATTGCGGGGGATACGTTCTAAAAATAACCCACAATAAACGAAATCCGCGAAGTAAGTTTTACAATTATTATACATGTTTTAAGGCCGTAAAACCCCTAACCACACACTTTTATACACCTTTTTACACGCATTCTGTACAGTACTCCCTTAGCCAATTTAGGACGGAGAACACAATGCACGTTCATACTGTACAGTACGCTGTAAAAAAAAGCATGCAAAATTACACTAAAAAAAATCTGCGAAACAGCGAGTCCCCGAAAAGTGAACCGCGTTATAGCGAGGGACGACTGTACTGCCAAAAATGATGTTTCACCATAAAAAAAGAAGATGTTCTCCCTTTTAAATCCAAAAAGTGTCCGCATCATGGGTAAACCCACACATTATTTCGTGGACCGCTACCTTGAGTTTGGCAGTACAGTCATCACCATCTCATATATCAATCTTGATTCATATTATGCTCAGCACCGCCTCGTTTTACAGTTCAATCCTGAGTGAGGCCGGTTTGTTGCACTGAAAGCACTCACTGAGAATGAGTCACAAGCACCTTAATCATTCTCCTTCCTTAATCACTCTGCTTTATCATTCATTTTACTTTTATCTAACATAATTCAAATGAACATGGTGCTGCCTGTAAGAAGATTTGAAACTAGTGACTGAGGCCATAAAATCATAAAGGCAACTGTAGGAAACTACAGAGGACATAAATCAATTGAAAAGTACGGTCATTTCCCCATAAGCAAATAGTGCTGCCCCCTGCTGACTTTAAGTGAAGTTAGCCGGACACACAGTATGTAAATACACTGTTAAACAAAAAAGAAGCAGGACTTATATTTGTGTATTAATCTACAGAATATAGTCCCTGAGAAATGCACTATTTAGGCAAACAAATAAAAAGGCAGGGAAGCTGGAAAGTATTCATACTAATGCATTGCTGGTTTTGGTCTTTCCACGGGATTTGTTTACAATAACAAAATAATAGAGTCGAATAAGTTACACTGAGTCGAAGAGCAAATACTTTTCTCCAGACGTGTCAATCAGCAGAGTTACCTGTAAGCTCGACAACTCACACACACTGCTGCTCTGACTTGAATTAACATAATCGAATCACTGACTACAAGGTAACGTGTTTGCCGTCAAAAACAGAACTTTAGGGTGAACTCCAAGAAGTGAAAGTACGCTGAAAGTTTTAAAAAACACATTCCCTCTGGAGAAATGCACTGCAACAATATCCAAGCAGCAGAGGTTGGTGGTCTGATTACAAAATAAAACATGCTGCTCATTTGCCTCGCAGGGATTTGTTTCACACGCTGACAGCTCTTGATCTCCTCTCATTTGCTACCAGTAATAACTTAGGGACACGGAATCTGAATTTTGTGCGACTTGGTTACGTTTCAGCTATTCTGGAACCCGATACGAGTAATAACACGTACCTTCACTTCTGCTCTTTTGAAGGCTTGGAAGGTGCTGGCTGTGTCAGGCTTGGCTTTAAGCTCTGCCTTTTTAACCAGTGTGTCCTTTACGACAGGCGCTGATGATGCAGATACAGGGGATGGTTTCTGTGGAGGTTTCTGGGCCTGGTGGACAGACAAATGTGGTTATTTTTTTATCCAGAAACAATAACAATACAGAATTACTTATCATGATGATGCACTAAAAAAATATATACAGTGATATCATTTATTTTCCTCACCATACGTTTCATTTGCCTGGTGCAGCGGGCACAATACCACACAAGCCGAGGATCGTTTACTTCTTTGTCTGTCACTTGGGGCTTGTGACAGTCCTGGTGGTACAGATTATGGCACTCCTGACACTCAACCAGCTGGTTTCCCATGGACACTGTCATTTGTCTTAGGGAATAAAAAAAAAAAAACACAGTTAACGCGTGAACATGAAGTGCGTGCTGGATTGGTATCCAGGTTTGATAATGACATACCTGCAGACGACACAAGCCAGGCCCATCTCCATGGCGAAATCATCAGCATTGGTCTCATCGTAGTCGTTTAGGTTTGGCAGGAGGTCTTTGCTCGTCTGAACGGTAATGGGAGATGAACGGTTCTCCTGTTTCTCCAAACGGGGCTTTTTCGGAGGGTCCACATCACTCAAGTCGACTCTGACCTGAAGAGATGTTTGAACAAAGCACGTTGACATCAGTGCCGTAAGAAAACAACATTGGAAAACCGAAGCCACCTTATTCATCATCCCTACATGGGGAGTTGTGCAGGTTTTTTCTTGCACATCATGGAAAACTCCTGAACACTAATTTCCTTATTATGTAATCCACTGTAACCCGAGTGTGCTTTGTCGTTCTGGTCTGAGAATGCAGCACTACAATAAAATGTGGTAGGTTGACTTCACATTCATGCTGTGCTACTTTACAATGGAACATGTTCACAGGCTGTTAAACAGGACTGGAACATAGTCGAGGTAGCGTCAAAGACATATTTTCATGTGGTTTTGAATTTTCTATTTTCTGCTTTAATATCCGTCTGTAACTATATTCAAAAGAATTAAAAAGATCCAAAATTGACCTGTACCTTCTCAGCAGATCTCTTCTCTGCCTCTTTCTTGCTCTTTTCAGAACTGGATTTGCTACTGCCGCTGCTGCTGCTGGAGGATGAGGAACTTGAGGAGGACTTAGAGTCCTGTTTGCTTAAGCTCAGTTTTGACACAGATCCCTTGGACACCTCGATATCCTGAGGACACACAATGACAATACAGAAGAAATGACATAGCAAATAAAAATTGACAATAAGGAGGTACAGCATGAATAAGCAGAAATACGTGATGAAGTCCTTACCTTTTGTAACGAACGGTAAGATGAGTCGCTTCCTCTTGAAAGGGACTCGTCTAGTAAAGCTTTGAGTTTCTCAGCTGAGTCTTTACTCTTGGAGTGCAGGTAACTCAACCCCTTCAGGAAGATGGGATCCAGCTCCAGACTGACAGGTCCAGCCATGGCTTAAACTGTGAATCACGACATAAAATCAGCTTTTAGTTACAACTTTATCAAACACCACTGCTACAGTCGAGTGAAAAAAACTAAACAAAAAGCTGTAGCTGCCGTCGCAGTATTAAGTTGGACTGACATTAGATTTGGCAGACAGCTTCAGGATTAAATACCAACAGAGCACAGAGAAACACTTCATTGATTCCAAGAACAAAATGTCTTTTCAAGAATCTATCACCGTCATGGTGGGGCTGGAACTTATCCCAGCTGACTTTGGGTGAGAGGCAAGTCGCCAGCTCATCAGAGGGCACGTAGAGACAAACCCACCCTTCACATTCAGTCCTCTGGGCAATTTAAAGTCACCAATTAACCTATTAAGAGCATGTCTTTGGACTGTGGGTGGAAGCCAGATGAAGACACAGGATCAACATGCAAACTCCACAAGGAAAGGTCCCAGCCGAGGTTTGAACCTTCTTGTTGCACACTGTACCAACGTGCCTCCTTTCATTTCATATCCAGCTATATTAGATTTGACTGTTCACATTAAATTTAAAACAAATCTTCTCTTCAAATTAAATATTTAGGGACTGTTTTTCTTTCAGTGCAGCCTACTCCCACACAGTTTTACGTAATAACTGTTTTATATTTGTGACATTTGCGACATTAACATAATCATTACTTGTATCAGACAAAGGACTCTGTACTTGTCCTGTTAGATCTTAGTGCCTCATTTGACACCATTGACCATCAAATTGGCATCAAAGGAACCCGCCCTAAGCTGGTTTAAGTCGTATTTCTTAGATTGATCTCAGTTTGTTCACGTCAATGATGAATCCTCCATGGATACCAAAGTTTGTCACGGAGTCCCACAAGGTTCTGTACTAGGACCACTTCTAGCTTCCTTTAGGGAACAGTATTAGGAATCACTCTATCAATTTTCATTGTTATGCTGACGACACTCAATTATATTTATCGATCAAGCCTGATGAAACCAATCAGTTAACTAAACTCCAAGCATGCCTTACAGATATAAAAAGTCCACTACACATATTACTACTGTCATTACTGCTACCATATCTCCATTACAGTTTATAGTTAGTTGATGATTTGCTGCCGCTGTGCACCTGTGTGTCTCTCTCTCTCTCTATCACAGGTGTACTTTGTGACTTTGGGACTATACAAACACAATCTGATTTGCTTTCATATCCAGCTATATCAGATTTGGCTCTTTGCATTAAATTTAAAATAAATCAAATTAAATATTTAGGGACGGACTTAAATATTCATTGGTAAAAGCCTCTTCTGTTTTTCCTTCAGTGCAGCCTACTCCCACACAGTTTTACATAATAACTGCTTTTAAAAAAATATATATTTGTGACATTTGCATTTATGAGCATTATAAGAATCAGAAATACTTTATTAATCCCCACAGGGAAATTGGGTTTGTTACAGCAGCTCCTAAGCGAGATAGTAAGTGACAGCAAGAAAACAAAACTTTCTATTTTAACACTATACACACATGTATAAATAACAGTTAAATTAAAAGAAAACAGTAACAGTGAACTATGCAATGTGTAAATCCAAAACCTCATAAAGAATTTAGTCTTTGAGAGACTCTAGTTATTATTTAAATGACAGTCAGAGGAGACAGATCGAGGCTTTATTTAAATCCATTTACAGCTTTACTGTATCATCACATTAACATGCCATTAAATTATTATTATCACACCAAGGGAATGCGGCATTATTTACCTCAGGTCAGGATTTAACACACACCTCTTGGGTTTAGTCCTGTCTGTCTGTCCGTGTTTAATAAAGAGAAATAAACCTGTCTGTCTGTCTGTCTGTCTGTCTGTCTGTGTTTAATAAAGAGAAATAAACCTGTCTGTCTGTGTTTAATAAAGGGAAATAAACCTGTCTGTCTGTCTGTGTCTGTCTGTCTGTCTGTCTGTCCGGACCACAAACACAGAGCACTGAGGCACTGACACTAGCTAAAGTTTCCCTTCCCCTCCTTCCGCTCAGATTTCACGTATAAAACTAAACTCACGGGTTATAATGTTCATAATGTTCAGCTGGTTCACGTTACCTCGCTCTCTGCCCGTGGCACAAACAATAAAAAGTCGTTTCTTCAGTCTGAGTTTCTTTGTTTTCTTTGAGGAGCATCCAACGTCTCGACCAGCGGCAACAGCTCCCAACGGCTGACAACGGGCGCAACTGTTAAATGTGTCCGGCGCGGAACCTAGGAACCTTCTTCTCCTTCTTCTTTGATGTTTGTTGGCAGTCTGTATCCTTCATGTTGCATTCACTGCCATCTGCTGGACTTTACTTCTTTACTAATTCCTTTTTTAAAATTCTTTTAATTAAAACAATATATCTAATGTTGGATTTTCCAACATTGTTTCCATTATCATGATTATTTCCTTCCTCATTAAACTTTTTCCTTCTGCTTTTGATCATTTTACTTTCATTTCCACCTCTTCTTTCTTTGCTGCCTCCTTTGCAGTTTGATCTGTTTTTTCATTCCCCTTTATCCCTAAATGAGCTGGTACCCACATGAACGCCACCTCCCTCCCCTGCTGTGATAATCAGATTCAGATTTTATTTGTATAGCCCAAAGTCACAAAGTACATTTGCCTCGGAGGGCTTCACAATCTGTACAGGGAGTGACACCCTCTGTCCTTAGACCCTCGGTTCGAGTGAGGAAAAACTTAACAGGGAAATAAGGTGGAAGAAAAATCAGGAAGAGCCACAGAGGAGGGATCCCTCTCCCAGGACGGACAGACGTGCAATGGATGTCACGTGTACAGAACAAATCAACACAAACATATTGTACAATTACAATGAATGATAAAATGATTACAGTAGCAGTACTGTTCTCAACAGTATTTCATATAATATTTCCTGGTGTGTTTTTGCTGCTCTGTTTTTAATGCTCAAGAGTGATGAGATTAAATCAGATTATCTTCCTATCCACCCTGTCCTCCACCCTTTGTATTGCCAATAATATTGCACATAGCTCCACCACATATATACTTAAATGACCTGATGTTCTTTTTAATACTTTGTTATTATGACTGTGAACCAGCACTGCTGCACCTGTTGCTCCTGTTTTTGGTTCTTTTGATCCGTCTGTATATAAGTAAACATATACCCCATACTTTTCATCTATTACTGTACCAGGTCACCTAGAAACCTGGTGTGGAAACCATTTTAATATTTAGAAATACTGCATTTACATTGCATGTTTAACACTTAATCCTTCTGTTTTAATTTATTATTATTATTATTTGGATTATGTTATTATTATTATTACTATTATTATTATTTTTATTATTATTATTTATTCATTATTATTATTATTATTATTATTATTATATATTAGTACTGACTGAATGAATGTGTTGACAGCTGATGGCGCTGTGGAGCTTGGCTTTGCTTTAGCAGCACACAAGGAAAGAAGAGGACCTGGAGGAAGTGCGCACCGACCACATCAGCGTGGTTTCATTCAAATCGCGCATTACTTCACATTAACTGAAGCTGCTGTGAGTATCTCAGTGTCATTTCATTCACCGGGTCCGGATTGGTGTTTTAGCACAACATGTTGTTGTTGCCATGCTTAAAAAGACACTTAAAAAGCGAAAGTATTGCGGGGGGACCAACCTAGGGTTGTAATATGGGGTACTGCAACAAGAAGAAGAAGAGCTGATACTGTGTGTGTGTGTGTGTGTGTGTGTGTGTGTGTGTGTGTGTGTTGCATGGTCTAGTGCTGCAGGTTTCATACATGCATGACTACATCATGACAAATTGTATCATGGTTACTTTACATTACAATATTCTTTTTATATATCATGCCACTTTTATCTTTACATTACAATATTCTTTTTATATATCATGCCACTTTTATCCTCATATTTTTCTGTTTTAAAGGTTGATTGTTTTTTGTGTTTGTTGTGTAGGTTATAGATATTTCTGTCTGTTTATTGTGTTTGGTTTTTTTTTGCCTTTTCTACTTTGTTCTAATTCTGTAGTGTATGCTACACTTTCCTCTGCTGCTGTAACAAGTAAATATCCCTGTGGTGGGATGAATAAAGTATATCTAATCTAATCTAATCTAAATCAGATCAGACCTATACAGCACCCTGACCAAAGAGTTTACAATAATGTGACAAGTAATAAGCAGCAGTAGCTCAGTCTGCAGGGACTTGGCTTTGGCCGGTTCAAGTCCAGTATGGACTAAAAGTGGACTGGTAGCTGGAGGGGGTGCCAGTTCACCTCCTGCACACTGCCGAGGTGCCCCTGAGCAAGACACCGAACCCCCAACAACTGCTCGCAGGGCGCCACTCTGGGTGACGTCTCTCTCCACATTTGCATGTGTATGAGCCCTTTGTGCCTCTTTCTCTTCTTCTTCTAATTCTTAATGGATATATTGATTTTCTTTTTATGTGAAGCACACTCTTGTATTAAAGACACTGTAGCTGACGATGTGCACACTTGTGCTGAGCCTTGTTTCTAGTCATAAAACTTCTTATTTTCTAGTTATGTTGTTAAATTATTTACAATAACCATGTTGCTGAGTACTGTCACCCGAGCGTTTTATCCAATCTCAGTACTTCATTCGTGGTTCTGATAATGTTTCATGTGTCATAGCTGGAAACAACCTGGAAACCTCAGTGTTAACAGAGACAGATAGTAACCAGCATCATCATACAGGTTATATAGAGGCGATACGGAGGTTGGCTACTAGGCATCTTCTACAAACTTTTTCACACAAACTCTGAAATAATAAGCTTCGATATAACAGGCGACATGCTGCCAACAGAATTGTTATGTGAGCGTTGTTTGAGTAAGACGATGTATCTGTGCTCACCTCAAACCTGCATCTCATCCGTCCACTCTCTGTCTGTCTCTTTTTACCTCTGCTGTCTCTTTTTATCGGCAGGTGTGTGCATAAACCTTCTCCTGTTGTTTCTTTTTGTGGTACAACACTTCCCTTTAGAACAGTGAGTGCTACCTCCAGCTGGCTGAGTTTAATTTAGAACACAGAAAAGTAGCGGGAACATAATTTTAGCAGTTTTTGAAAATTGGGGAAATGTGCATGTAAACACATTTCGGAAGCTAATCACTCCTTGCATCTGTTTTTTCTCCACAGTACTCTTTACGATGACGCACACAGAGGTAAAGCAACACCCGTCCCTCTATCTTGAAGTCTGTTGCCAAAATGAGAAGCCACGTCTTCCGCTGCACACCTCCATCGCCTTGTTTCTCCTGTCGTACTGTGATTGCAAGTCTTTCAGAGTTTTTCTGGTTTTCACCAACCCTGCCACCTCCCAGTCATTGAAGAGTCAGATACCAGAGTCTCTGGATGTGTCTGACATTCAGTTGAAGGATCTGCCCCATTTGGTTAGAGGCTGCCGTCTCCCCGCTGTTCTGGATGAGACTGGGATGCTCTGCAGGGCCGGGCTGGCGGTGGTCCTTAGACACATCATCAACAAGACCTTAGAGGCAGACCCCTCGAGGAATGATGTGTTGGCTCTGCTGGGATTCAAGAAGACCTGTCTAAAGGCCTGCGCTGAGGTTAGTGGCAAGCAAAGACACAAATGTCCAAAGTATAAGAAAGGAAAAGAAACTTCTTCTTCTTGGTGATAGTGGAAACTTCTTTAAGAGACAGAAACCTTGAGCAGAACCAAGCTCATGGTGGGCAGCCATCTGCCATGACCGGTTGAGTTTATAGAGGGGGAGAAGGGAGGATAGATTTAGAGAAAGAGGCCAAGAGACAATGTTGGTGGCGGCTTTTTTGAGGATCAAGACTGAGCATTTTAGGAAAAGATTACCAGAGCAACCTACTACTCATCTTTAATAGAGGAAAACAAGAATAACCCTGGGTTTCTTTTCAGCTCTGTAGCCAGGCTGACAGAGACCCTTTAGGTCTCGGTAGCATTGACTTCATGAGCTTGTTTAATGATAAAATTATAAACAGTAGAGAAAAAAAAATCATCACTTCTTGCCAAACACCAATCTGCCTTCTTACACAGGAAGCTTAGAAACAGCTGTCAAACCTGATATATATTTAAACTGTTTTTGTCACATCGACCTTCACCAAATAACTTTAATGATTTCTTCATCCATGCCGTCAACCTGTCTTTTGGAGACCATCCCAACGAGGCTGCTCAAGGACGTTTTACCTTTTCTTAACACTTCTTTATTGAATATGACTAATCTGTCATTATTATCAGGATATGTACCACAGTCGTTTAAAGTAGCTGTAATTAAACCTCTTCTTTAAAAGCCCACTCTGAGGTTCACAGAGGTTTTAGTCAATTACAGATCCCTTTTTCTCTAAGATACTTGAGAAAGTTATGTCACTTTATCCAAAAGACAGTTTATTCACATATTTTCAGTCAGCATGTGAAGTGCATCATACCACAGAGACAGCACAGTTACAAATGACCTTCTTGTCTTGTTAGATTTGAGTGCTACATTTGAGACCATTGAACCATCAGATTCTTTTACACAGACTTGAACATCTAACTGGCATTAAATTAACCACGCTAAGCTGGTTTAAGTCTTATTTTTCAGATCAATCTCAAGTTTGTTCATGTTAATGATGAATCTTCCATGCACACCAAAGTTAGTCATGGAGCTCCACAAGGTTCTGTGCTCGGACCACTTTTATTCGGCTTATATATGCTTTCCTTTGGGGAACATTTTTAGAAACCACTCTATTAACTTTCACTGTTGTGCCAATGATACTGTTTTTCTAATGTTTCTTTCTAAACATATTATCCTTGATCAGAATATGTCTTAACGTTCACATAAAACTAATTTCAAGGACTGTCTTTTTACACCTACGTAACATTGCAGAAATCAGCCTATATGGTTTGGATGAAGAAATCGTCCATACCATATAGGTGAAGTAAGTTAGTCGGTGAAGGCCTCCTGTGTCTGAAGATAAATTGGTGCCTGTTGAGGGCAGGGGGTTGTCTCTAGTAGTTATAATTTTATCATTAAAGAAGCTCATGAAGTCATTACTACTGAGACCTAAAGGGACACATGGCTCAAAGGTGCTGTGTCTCTCTGTCAGCCTGGCTACAGTGAAAAGAAACCTGAGGCTGTTCTTATTTTCCTCTATCAGTGATGAGTAATAGGCTACTCCGGTATTATGTGGAGCCTTGCTGTATTGTTGAACACTATTTTGCCAGACCAAATGAGATTCTTCCAGTTTGGTGGAACACCATCTGCTTTCAAATTTCCACACCTTTCGCATTCATTCAATGCGTCTGGGTTTTTTTTCCATCGCTAACATATTCTTCATCACACAGCCAGTAAGACAAAATGAATCAATATTATAATCTGATTGTAATTTAGAAGACAGATAACCACATTTGATCCTCTTATTTTGTGCTTTTATTACGGAGGTCAATTTAAGTTTTTAATAGTTTTTTATGATTTTTCTTTTAAGTAATTTAGATTTTCAGGGCAGAGACACGGACTCTATAGAGATTTTGGTTTAATGGAAGCACATAAGCGTGTAGGACTGCAGCTCTGCCCCCTGGTCTCGGTTGTCATGGTTTAGGTCAACTAATAAACTCTGTTTTCTCGACATAATCAGATCAGGTTTTCCCCAGAAAGTCCTCCAATTAACTATTTCTCTTTTCCTGAAATATGGTGTGAAGTTAAATAATTCGTCACCAGAAACGTCCTGAGAGATTGTTTGGAAAATACAGACCCTTCAACGAAAGCCATTGCTTGTTGTTCAGTTGATTGTGGTTTAAAGTTGTCAGTGGTTCTACCGTTTCAGTTCGTTACAGCATGTTACTTAGGGTCAGCAGCATTACACTGGGACAGACATCAATATAACATAACGCAATAATAAATAGTTAACCAGTGTCTTTCAAGACAGTGCTGTGTTCTCTAAAATCTTTCTTTTCCTGCCTCTCAGGTGAGTAAGTGGACCAGACTTTGTGAAATTGGCATCCCCTCTGCCGTTGAAGAGCACCTCAAAAATTCTGCAAATCAATATCAGCAGCAGCTGCCTCTCTCCATCCTCACCCTGGAGCGAAGGCTAGCGGAGCCTGTCAAAGTCCACAATGACGATAAAATACGGAGACAGAAACTCCAAGAGCAGAGACGGAATGAAAAGAAGTCCTCCCCTGCAGGCCAAGGGAACCCAGACTCTGAGTCCGAACCCGGGCAGTCAGCTCAGGTCTCTGAGGGACTCGAGCTTAGGACTGCTCTGGCCAAACTGTCTGTGGATTCAGTTCCAACTTCGACCACCAGAGAGAACTCTGAGATCAGGAAAGTGAAGACTACAGATCTGCCTCCGCTGGAGCATGTGTTTGCTGAAGGACTGTACTTCACTCTGACTGATGTGGTGCTGCTGCCATGCATCTATCAGTACTTGGTAAGGGCCTTGGAGTTTATGATTTATGTTTGAGGAAATTGACCCTGCTCTTATGGATGCCTTAAGTTATTGCCTAATTTGGATCCATGAATGCACGTCAAATGCTCATTTCATTTTAGTATCAGTGGCTATATTTCCTGTATAAGCTTAGACTTTAACTATGAACTCTATAAAATTTACACCCATTAAGCAAAACACCCACTAATATGCCATGCGCAATCAAGTCTTCGTCTGTCAGCATAAACAGTTGCGGACATGACTTTAGTCTGATATCACCTCATGAAGATGGTGCCATTCATGATACAGAACCAACCCCCACCCTCCACACATATATACTGTTTTTTTTTTTTTATGTCTTTATTATGATGACCCGTCAAATTATGCATGACTCATGGCTTTGACACTCTGGTCAGGGTGAGCAGACAGTACACCCGGCTCCTTTCAGACCCATCCAGGCAGAAACTTGAGTTAAGAAGAGTCGCTGCATCAGACTTGGCACAGGTTTTTGCTCTCAAAGGTGGTCTTAGAGGCACCTGGCAAAGAGTGATAACAGTGTACGAGAGGGTTTCTATTCAAATGCAGCAGGTTGAAATGCATTTCAATGACTTTGTCATGGGAACGTTTTTCTCTCTGCAACAGATCAAGAACTGGTGGGTTGTTGTGTTGACCTGAAACTTTTTTTTTCTTTTTTTTTTTGCAAGACTTCAAAAGCTCCCAAACATTTTCTGAATATTCATGACCTATAATGATTGCATATTTTATAAGAACGCTTGCTAGCAACAATTAAAGAGACCAGACAGTGGCCACGGCTGTTTAGTTCAATAGTATATTGTTATTGATCAGGAAGGCTGCACTGTCAGGCAATGAAGTGGGTCCCAACCTCCATTTCACCCTTCAGCCGTCCCCAACTATTCCCTGACTGTGGGAATGGACTGAAGTTCTCACAATGAGGCTTTTAGTAGTCAGCTGTGCTCCAGTGGTTTCCAGTTTCACACTCAGCCTAGCGTGTCTCCTCTTAACGGCCATCACTGTCCACACGACACATGCAGCTACGGCGGATCCTTTCCACTCCACCCACTAGCCGTACTTCAGAGTGCCCCTCTTCTCCCTCTACGTCTGCGTACCCCTCTTTGTCTCATTCTTCTGTCTTTCACACACAGTCACACACGGCGACACAGCTCCTCTGATCATGTCTCTGTTTGTGTCTTTACCCTCCCCATCTGCCAACGCTGTTTTGATGTTTTTCCCTGCCGGCCCTCCCCGCCCCTCGTGTCTGTCCATCCACCAGTCTGATGAGTGAATCCTAGTGGAACCTGACATCTCGCTCCACTGGAGATGACATGCCAGATGAGCCACTTAATCAATATCTCCTTGTTTTTTCTCTTTCTTATTCTTATTTTTTGTTGTTGTCTTTCGATAGTGTTCCCTCCAGGCCCACGCTGCGAAAGCTCTACATCAACTCCCTCACCTGCTGCGCTGGTACAGCCGTGTTCAAGAGGTACCCGGGGTCCTTAAGGCAGCAGAGGCCTGCGGGATGTCTCTTTCCGTCCCCCAAGTTCCCACGTCTAGCCTCCAAGTATCGTCAGCAGAAGATGAGCCAACTAGCCTATTGGAGGAGGAAGAAGGCCAGGAGATGACCACGGAGCCTCCCTTTGTCGGTGGCCCGAGACCCACAATGACTAAACTTAAAGTAAATTATTAAATCTCCTTACTTATTTCTCATCACGCCTAAGTGGTGTCCAAACATACCTGCTTTAAGACACATACACAGGCTGTAGGTATAAGGAGCTGTCTCCTAGTGTCCCTTCACAGCACAGCACAGGGGGTTGTGAGTCTCCAACTGGTTGTTAACTATTATCCCTGTAATTTCATGCACCAATTTTCTGCTGACAACCCCGTCAAGAGTGTAGCTCTAAGTTAATATTTTGGCTTCTGGGAGACTTTCTTAATCGTTGGATTTTTTTGTCTTTCTGCCAATGTGTCTGTTTAAAGGTTTTCAGGCTTGTCTGTGTACACGATTTCCCTCTCACAGAGGTAGGTTGTATGACAGTATATTTATCAGTCAAGACAAACTATCCGACCTATAACTGGCCTTTCTGAAAAGAAAGAAAAAAACTGAATTTGTGTACAAGAATAGTATTCTACCACCCTCAGTGCATCATAAAATGCACAATTCAGTATTCTCAGTGGATCCTGTTGCCGCTTGCAATAGTGCAGACAATGCACATTCAACTCATCTTCATTTCAGGTGCAATAAAAACAACAAATGCAGTCCAAAACAAAGCAAGATTTTATAGCCGGACTAAGTAGTTCGAAGTAATGACTGAAAATCTTAGTGTAAAGAGACAAGATGGCACACAATAGTCGCGTAATGTGTCCACGCTCTTAAAATGCAGTTCCCTCAGGAAGCCCTGGCAAGACACGCACATTTATAGCTTCCCTAGCTCCATAACACAGCAAATATTGCCGCTGCAAAATATTTTGGACTGGCTTTTCCAGCAGGAGATAAGCAGGCCCAGCTGTTTAAAAGGGAGGCTGTCTGCTCAGCCCTGACTAACCACTCTTTACTCAGCCTTCAGACTGTTTTCTTGGCCTTGTTGCTCTGCTCTCTCAGCAAAGATATTTCTGTGATTTCCTGCTGGCTAAGTGTCTATAACAATGTGATTTTTAAGGACAGGCAAGAGAGGAAAGGGGAGTAAGTGCTCGGGGAGTTTGGATGAGCTGGGTGGTCAGGTTGGGGATGTGCCTTTTAAACATGTTGCCGGAGGAAATTCAGCTAGGCATAGATGTGCTCAAATGACAGTTTTCATGGCAGGTTGAAATCAGACATTAAAACTGAGAGGAATGTTCACACACACACACACAATGGCCACCATTCTCTCTTTGCGTAGAGGGATTACAAGGATGGCTGCGTGTCGCCACCATCATGTCTGCACTGCAGCTGTTATGTTGTCAATGTGTGTGTATGTGTGTGTGTGCGCATATGTCCTCATATATGACTCTGTGTGTGTGTGTCCCAGTGCAAGTACATAAAGACAGAGAGATCTGCCGCCTGACACTGTGACACGCGATCCTTCCCTGCTGCTAACCAGAAGCACCGGGCTCATCTCACTACACAATCCACAATATAAATGGCTCATAAACTCTCCCTCTTTCGCACTTCAGTTCACACACACCGATGCATGCCAGTCAAACTGCCTGTGCAGTGAGCTGTAGAGGCGCGACCCCGTGATCCAAATGTAAATAAGAGGCTAAAGCCCGGCTGCAATCACTCACATATTAATTGACAGGTCATTATGTGCGGATGCTAACGCGAGACAACAATTCAATGTGTGAAAGCAGTCAAACATGGGAGTGATCCAGGAAAGGAGAATTACAGAGTTAATAGGATGAGTTGCATCAAAATTCAGGGGAAATCTTGGATTTTCTGTCAGAAGAATGAGACTCTGCTGTTCAAAAACTGGGATTACTGAAAGTCTGTGTCTGTCTGTGTCTGTCCCTGTGCTCAAAACCACCAAGCTATATGTCTCTCTCTTTTCAGTCCTCACTTGAGCATAAGGTTTTGGCCATTGTTTACCTCAAGAAGGTGCCAGCTTCAAACTCCTCAACATTATCTTGCACCAGGTGTTCTTTGCACGAACAAAGTTTCCTTTTACTTAATGCAATGGTGCATTTTGAAAATGTGGTCCGAGCAACATCGACGTCAATATTTGATCTCTTGCTACCACAGTGCTGCCTGCTTGTCTCTTTGTACATGTTTTTATTTGAGATCTTGTCTTGCCAGAATGTGGCATCTATTATTGAAGACAGAAATTGTGTCTTTTCCACATCCCCTCTATCAACCTGCCAACATTTTCTTCACCAAAGCAGCACTAAATTGCGGCTGAATAGCTTGATCTGGTCTCAAACTTGTTTTTGCGCTCTAAGTCTCAAGTATTGAGTTTAACTGTTGTTACCATTTACCAGTGAAACATGATGCTTTCTCTAAAATCATACTCTGGCTTTCCAGATTCCATTTTTGATGTGGCCATAAGTATATTCATGATTTTATTTTATTTTTTTTAGCAATTTCATACAGTCCGACAATCTTTATCAAGACTAAGACTACTTACTTTGTACTATATAGATATTAAGTATACATTTAAAACATTTGCACAGTCAACTTCCGTGCTTTTAAATGTGCTAATATATTTTAATACATTACCTACATTAAGTATTTCAATAGAATTAAACTCAGTCATTAACAGTCATTTTTCACCGTATCTTAAATCAATTCTGGCTTTTCATAAGTCCAACAGTACTTACTTTCTGAAATACCTCTCATGCCTTTACCCCGTGATGAGAAAAATACTGTGTGAAACTTACAATTGCTTACAGTTGTGTGTCAAGAAAGTGGTGATTTATAGGGCAATTTTTAGGCTACAATTTGTGGTGTTCTTGCATTATATTGTAAGACGTTTCCAATATTTTTTTTGCTCCGAGAATAGAATATTTTGATATATTTTAATGTAACACAACACCATGCAGTTCAGCCCCACGGTGACATAGTCAACACACAAACAGCTGAAAGTAGTAGAGTCAGCAAAAATGTAACATTTTCAGTGTCACAGTGTTTATTGCAGGGCTTGTATTGCATTTCATTACATCATACAGACGTTAATATATTTGTATCTCAGTGTATAGACTCAAGTTGTTTATTTGTTTAACTGTATATGCTGTCAATATGCTATAATAGGAAAAATACTGACAATAATTCTGCATTATTATTGGACCTCTATAATGCAGTTTTTATTTTTAAACTTGGATATCATTAAATGATGTATTGCCACAATAGTTGTAGTGACAAAACAAATAGGAATATATAATATTTGAAACGTTTCTACTGCAAGGAAAGACTCAAATGGGGCATCATTAGTGTAATTATCAGATACCATTTCATATTTATTATATATTATTTATTATTGCCATTTCATCAGCAACACCAATTCTCCTGCCTTTTATAGACTTTGCTGAAGCACATGGTTGTTCTAATTTATAATTATCAAGGTCGAGAGGGACGAAAAAATTATTTTTTTTCCAGTAATGTGTTCTGGATGTAAGATTCTCGATGAGTTTGTACTGTACTGGTGAAACATTTGCTCTCTCTTGAGACCATAATATGTGCAGTAGCAGTGTTTATGTTCTCAAGGATATAGCTTTAGATCAGTATAAGCAGGCTAACAAAGGGCTTGTTCAAGAACAGTTTTTTTATATCGCTTTATCACAACCATTTGGACCACAGAACCTCAAGGCAATACACAGGTTTCTATGGTAACCTGTGTATTTGTGTGTGTGTGTGTGTGTGTGTTCCTCCCCTAGGAAAATGGCATCGAAGCAGTGTTCACTCCTCATCCTTGCCCCGACTGGACCCTCCCATGGGACAGCTTACCAGGAGCCATCAACCCTACTGAAGGTAGAGTTAAACCTCTGCCTCATGGCTGTCTTCTTTGCCTTCTCTATTTTCCTGTTGCCCTTCTGCCGTCGCACTCCTTTTCTGGGATCTTTTGGCTTATTTTTTCCCCTTTTTTGTTTTTAAATTCTTGTTTTTTGCATTCCCCATTTTCACCTCTTTCTTACCTGCATCAAAGTGTACTCTTCATCACTTTTACCTCCCCTATTTTGTTTTTTATCTGCATGGCTTCTTTCCTTCTTTCTCTTTATCACTTGGTCAAAGTAAAAACAGATATTATTGATATTGTAAACGGAGGAATGCGCATAAATATTTGCATAAAACCCTTCCCATACTACTGTAGCCTGCTGATTTTCAGTAGCACCTTGTCACCCCCACCTCCCGTCCCAGAAGAATATTAGCCACATACATTAATAATTAGACACATAAGCAGAGCTCTCTTTTCAGCTGCAGCTGGGTGTGTTTCCCCATGAGGCTCCCCTAATGAATTTTAAAGTGCTTATCGCGATGCATTATCCTCTTTACGTTGTGGGTTGAAAGTGTGAAATAGGTCTGTGGCAGCACAGCAGAAACGCACGAAAACATGCACACACAAAGAACTAATGTGCATCGTCACACTTGTGCGTATGCTTTAGTGGATACTGATTGCAGTGAGAGCAGTATCTAATAGGCAGTGGAAGGGTTGTTGATTGCTGCCCCAGGTGGCCCTGGTGCTGCAGAGACAAGAAATCTCTGTTTCTTTGTCTCCTGCCTGCATTGTTTTTCCTTCTTATTAGTGAGATGTCTATGGTGCTAAATGTTGTAAAAGCGCGTGTTGGAGCAGCAGCAATCTTTCAGTGTTATTGTTATACGACAAGGGAGGCAGATGAAAAAGACACATATATGAATGTTTAGATATTTGTGTTATGCATCCCTTACTTGCTTTCTCTCATTTTCACCCGTGTGGCTCATTCCTCCACGTATCAGAGAACATGAATGAAGATGAAGCTGGGAAGGTATTTCATTATTAAAATATATGTACAGGACCACAGGTTCATCTTCTTGCCTCTTTCAGCGCTTTGCGTATGGCGAGTTTACACTTCATTACCTCCCGTAGCATCGTGTTAATGAAGTCTAATATATCTTTGAATTTAAGGAAGAACACGAATGAAACATTAGTAAGCCTAAATTGTATTTCTTTAGTACTATACCTTTCAGATTCATGGTAACAAAGAGCTTCACAAAACACTTATAATGAATGGTTAAACAGAGAACAACAACTAAATGAAATACTAAATACAAAACTTCGATATTATAGTATTGTTTTGTTTCTTTGCTGACTGAAACGAGCACTTCGTGGTGCATCTCTTACTCATTTTGCTTTCAGGCTTTGTCACCTCCTTTCTATCTGCATCAAAACCTACTCCATCATTCTTACCTCCCCCATTTGTATCTGTATGCCTGTGCATCACTCCCGACTCACCCTTTCTTTCTCTTTATCAAACACCTACTATCACAAAACTATTTAAATGAGCGGTTAAACAGAGAATTAAAGCAAAAATAAACACTCAATTTATGTAGCCTGGCTACTGTTCGATATTTTGCTGTTGTGTTGGTTCTTTGTAATTTAAGGTATTGCTCATTGTTTTATAATTAACAGAGTCAGCGATGAATTGATAGACAAAAAATAAATCGAAAAATGGATATTTTGTTAATCTAATAATCATTTTTGTAATTATTTCAGGCTAAAATGCAAAACACTCACTGGTTCCACCTTCTCAAATTTGAGAATTTGATGCTTTTGGTGGTCAAATGGTAAACTGGTAAACAGAATAGACAGGACAGACTATCTGAATAGATCGTCCTGGGCTGTGGTTATTTTTTTTACTATTTTCTGACATTTTCTCAACAAAACGATTCCTTGGTAAAATAATTAGCACTTTATTCAGAAATGAGAATTGTAATTAGTTTTAGAGTGCCATATATTATCTGGTTGTGTAAATATTCCACACACATTGATTCATTTTTCTTCTGGCTTTTTATTCCTTTTATTCGACAGACAGCTTGAGATAGGAAAGGTCAGGGGAGAAGAGAGCAAGAGAGCGAGAGAGGGGACGGCGAGCAGCAAAACTAAACCCAGGGCGCCCCCAATCCAGTTAATTTGAACTGTGGCTTTAATTGGGGTCACATATACAATGCAAGTCAGCAGCATTGTGACAGTAGAAACTAATTTGTTACCTCGTCTGTACATTTGGGATCGTGGAGCATCTGCAGTATCTTTAAAATCAAGGGACCATCTATAAAAAGAGCTTCCTAATGCACAGTAGTATTAGTGGTAGTGTATTCTAACAGAAAGCCAGCACTTTAACCTGATCAAAACATAAAAAACACAACATCATTCACTGTACTTGCTGAAATTTTTTTGACATCTATTTGTAGCCTATTAATGTAGTCCCACAGTACAACTTAATCAACTGTTTCCATCCTGAAAACCCCTCTGACATCCAAACAGAAGTGCTCTTGGCGATGTGGGCAGTGTATCTATTCTGAGAGCAAAAATCATGAAGAGAGACTAAATTTCAGCTGTCCCAGTTTTGCACTCCGCATGATAAACGGCACTGTTGATATCTCCTCCTGCAGCATTAGGACAGGTAGGTAGGTAGCTCCTGCGCTTCAGCGCTGTGTAATTAAAGAGGAGTAGAGACGAAAGGCAGACAATTTGTCCTGAACTCCAACGCGTGGGCTTTCCCATCTATCTGATTCTACAGTATACACAAATGGCTGCACACACACACCTACACGTACAGTACAGCAGGGAAAATTGCAGCATTTTCCCCTTACACATGCATATTCCCGTACCTGCAAAACTAATATAACCACACGCATGCCTGTCTTTATTTATATGCACTGGCTTATCATTTTTCCGTTCAATAGGTGCATTAACAGCTCAGGCTGCGAATATTTGGGTAGTTTTTGTTTTGACTCTGTACTCCAGAGCATTTGATTTTAAAATGAAACAGTCACTCTGACGTTAAAGTGCTGACTTTCAGCTCTAATATGAGTGTTTACATCCACATTCAATGAACTGTGAAAGGCTACAATTTGCACACCCGATATGGGTGTGAACTCCTCCAAATGCCTTTTTAAAGTCAGCATCCATTGTGCTAGCATAGAGCCAGAATAAAGAGTGTATCACTATCTTGATACTTAATGACTCCACTGTGTTGTTTTTTTGTTTTTTTTGGCTTATTTACTCTGACATAACAGATGTAAGATGATCGCACATTCATGCATTAACAATGCCTTATTTTTATATATTGCTGCACTCTATTGGCCCAAATAATTGCCATTCAATGGTAACGAGTCCTTCACACTGATCCTCAGGTATGCACAATGCATAGAGGAACAAAGGGACCACTGTGAATGGAGCTGTTTAGGTTTGTTGGCCTCCTTGCGTAAAGGCTGCTTCGCTAAATGTAGTGAGGGCTGTCAGGTAAACAGCAATGCGAATACAGGGGCCATTGTGTAGAGCAGCCAACGTCTTGTCTGCAGTGCTTCACTTAATAGAGGGAGGGGAAGGTTGTGAATTAAGTGGGTTAGAATGATGGAGTGTGTGACAGCGGGAGATTGAGATAGGGGTGAGACAGCATGAAGAGAGACAGGGGTTATCAGGAAAAACAAGACAAGGGGAACGAGACAATCGGGCATAAAAACGGGAGGGCCGGTGTGAAAGCTGCATAGTTGTCATGCCTCAGACATGCTGCTTGTAGGTCCTCCAGGGTTGTTTTTGGTACAAGGAGATGAGATGACTTCCCATGTCTTTGTCTTAGGTTACAAGAGTATGACAGAAGTTGAACTGCTGGAGTGAAAACTCGCTCCTTTTGTCTTTGTCTCCCTGCTTTGACCACAGCAGAGATCTGATTGAGATTTCACTTTACACTTTGGTTTGGTATTAATAGAAAAAAAAATATTCAAGTGCCTCGCGGTTATTCATTGATATTATGATGTTATCTCCACTGTCTTTAAAGGCTCTCATGGCCAACCAGTCAATTGATGCTGATGAAGCTCACCATTGGCCCCTAGGCTAAAAAACGCTAACCTTAGTTTAAATACATTACTCTTCTTTTGTGTATAATCTCTGTCAAGATCTCCTTCCTTGTCATATTTCCTTAGACAGTTTGTAATAATATGCTATTGTACTTGTACCTCAAGATAAAACCTCTATGTAAGCCAGACATCGATTCTAGGAAGTTATTGTAACTGGCCATGAAAAATCCCTGTGACACCACAATGTGACGTTTTTATTCGTTTTTGCCCCACTCAAACAAACGAGATATAACCTGTTCATTAATGAGTTTTTGATTTGTTACCTTTAGACAGAGCTAGGCTAGTTGTATCAGCCTGCGTGCCGGTAACTGTAGCTCCATATTTTCCGTACAGACATGACAAAGTATCATTGTCATCTAACTCTTGGCAGGAAAGCAAATATTTAAATATTTACCATATTTACCAAAACTGATCCTTAATCATCCTCCATATGTTTTTGCATGCTATATGTTGTATAATATATGGATGGAAACATTTTTCCTATAACCTTTTAACAACTTGTTAGAAAATAGTTTTTTACACATTTGGCAGATACAGAGAATTCTTTTGCCATCATGTCTCTGGCGATCTGGCAAGTCCAATATTCTCTCCTTTTTGCTCTTTTTTTTGGTCTCCACCAACTCGTGTGAGAAGTATCCGGCTCTATAGCTGTTAAATGCTGTGTGTCTGCTGTTTGGAGCTGAACAGATGGTGTACAGTGTTTTTAAAGCTTTTTTTTTTTTTTGCTGAAAACCGATGCGACCAGAAACATTGCTGATGAGAACAGTGATAGTGAACCGAATCAGTACGGTCGAAGGCCATAAAACTAAAACAACGAGCTGAAAACGCTTAGTAGTGTCAAGCGAAACTGCAGAGTTGGTTCGTCAGTGCAAGCCAATCCTTTAACATACAGTACAGTGACAGAATATTAAATATAACTGCTTTAAGAACTCATCTTTTCTGCTCTACTAAACACGTTACTTATGAAATGAACTGTATATGTGCAGTAACCTCGACAAAACGTGTCGAACAAATTCACAAATATACACAGTTTAATGTTTTAATGTTGTCAATGCTTCCTGTATTGTGCTTGTGGTAAACATATATCATGGTTGTGAAGTGTTAAGTAGTTCCACAGCATCCTGAATTGAAAAGGTGTTTTTCTTTAAAATCGTGTTGCTACAGCTGTGCTGGAACTTCCTCCCGTTTCACAGACATCCTTCTGCATCGTCATCCTCTGTGTAATTTAAATCCCCAAAGAAATGAAGACCACAGCAGAAGACTTGGCCCACGCTTTTCTGTGCTTTGCTTGTTTCCTACACTGTGTATAAGTCTAATGAGTAGTTAAACATCTGTCATGTTTAGCCTCCAGATATTCCTCAGACGCTTACCATATTGATTTGGGAATAGGGAGACCCGTCTGTGAGATGCATCAAAGATGGAATATCAATCCGGTAACAACTTTCAAACGTTTTATTATGTAGGTGGATATGTACGGTTTCCTGTGTTTTTAAAACTTGTTCTATGACTTTTGAATTTATAGATGTTAAATATTCTGCTACATTGATGTCAATTTCATCCACTGTAAAACCAGTTTGGCTCTCTGTAATGTAATTTCCCCTCAGGCGTATCATCTCACCGTTATTGAACTTAGATGGAGATAATTAGCTGGATTTGATTCAAGTCCAGATTTATGAATTTCCTTTTTACGTTTTCTTCATTTTCTTAGACTGGATATTGATCGGGAGCCCTAAGGACACAGTATAGTTTCTCTCAGCTGCACGTTATTTTAGTACATTATCGTTAACTTTAAATAAAGGGGTATTGCAAAGATTTAATCTTTCCACTTATTGAGAATTGTTTTCATTACTATCTGACATTACAGTTCAGTTTTATCTGATTATAATCAGTGTAAGACATTTGTAGTGGTAATTCTCTTCACAAATTATATTTATTTTAATTTCAGGCAATTCCAACAAGGGATCAAATCTGAAGATCCAACGTGAGAATCGATAGGCGACTGATCTATACATCGCTGTTCTGTTGCATTAAATATATATTTCTCTGGACTCAGAGCGCGTTCCACTCTAATCCCCAGGTTGGAAACCACCGGCTCAGCTGGATTAAAGCAGCTCTAATCAATACTTTTGTATTAACAATGGATCAAATGCTAACATGATCTGCATTTCATCTCAGCTGTGTGGCGCTTCTTAGCAGATGAACGTATTTGACCGCTGTCTCAATGGTCAACACTGTTCATCCGCTAAGAACATGAGACTAAAAAGAGCTGGTGGCTAAAAATACAACGTTAAGATGAGTTCTAATGTTTTTCTGTGTCTGCTGAATGTGGAAACACTTTCACTTTAACAACTTTATAAGATAACTGTGATAATTTGCCAATTAATGCAGATTTAAATCAAAAACAAACAAGGCAGTATGTATGTTTATCAAACTTGGTAGCTGAATTAAACATTTTCTACGTGTTATTTTTCATTCAACTCAACAGTATTTTCTGCTTTCATGATCACTGGAAATTTGAATCACCTCCAGCATCCTATGTGGTTGTTTACAATTCATGGCTCTCGTGCTACATGCAGCTCTTTGCCTGCATACATAGTTGTCTGCCTCCAAGTCTTAGGCGATCGTACCCTGTCAGAAACGATGTTTTTCACCTTCTGGTTCAAGTGGAGTGGAGTGGAAGTGATGAAGTGATACACCCACATGCTGATTCGCTGCTATGTTGGCAGTGATGCGGGCATTGTTATGGATTGTTGTGAGTTCACCCATTTTATCTCTTTGAATCCAAGATAAACCTCGTTTGAGATACAGGGGATTATAATCATCCATTAAAATGAATCCATCCTCTTACTGTCATGGAAGCATCCTCTTTACATATAAGTAAATCGAACCATTTGTGTGTTTGACTGATTTCATTTTGGCTTCATTTATTCTGTCTTACCTGTGGAGCTTTTGTGCTACACGTGAGTCATCCAACTGGATGTAGTTCTGGCTGCTTTTCCTGTCCAGCTGTCAGACTGAATGGAGCTCCGCTGAGAGACACTCTGCGGGCTTAGTCACAGATCTGTTTAAATGTTGGCCTGCATATTACAGATGATTATAGTTGAGAGATTATGACTGATTCTCCCTCCCTTTTCCCTTCTGTGTTCTCCTGCAAATCCATTTAGTTTGAGTTTGTGTTTGTGTGCAAGTTCAAAATAAGTAACAAGGCCAAAGTCGGGCAAAGGGCAAAGTTGATTTTCGTTTCAGACACTTTCTATGTGCACTGATATAAATTCTACTTTACACGAATCCTCAATCCGTGATGTAAGACGGAGTAGAACTAATTGAAGTCCAGTTTTCCAACACTGATCTTGTCACCTTTCAAAAAAATTTCAACTCTCCCGCTCCAAATGCTTGTAATGAATAAAATATTCCACCTCAGTGTGTCTTTGATCTGGATATCTTAGAGCTACGAAGGAAGATTACTAGGAATTGCAACAGTTCTTGGAGAACAAAATGTCTGGCACATTTGCTCTTTGAGAACTGCTGAACCTTGAGCCACAGTGGACAGTGGATTTCTTTATTCCTGCAATAAAAAAAAACATTTCTACAGCCATGCTAGCAGCATTGTGATTCTGTACTTAGATACAATAGAGCTTCAAGCACGGTATTGCTGAAGCTGATAGTGATGCTATTAGTTTAATAGAGATTTTTATCATAAACCAAGTACTGGACCAATAAAAAGTTTGACCTCATGGTGGCGCTAGATGAAAAGTCAGGGGATCACCAAGGTTCTAATTAATAAATCTTGACGCTGACGTGAGTATTAGTACCAAATTTAATGGCAATGTGTCTCGGACTTGTCAAAACATTTCTCTATACCTGACGGTGTGAGAGGACAAGTCTCATCAGTCAGTCGTCAAGTCTTCAGGTTTTATCGTCTGGGAACTATAAATGTCATTTCACTGGATAATGGAGGAGTTTGATCTGCTGTTGCTAGGCAGCCAAGTCAGGAGAACACCAAGTTTAGAAAGTTTACATTTTTTTTAGAGACGTTCGTACAAAATAATTGTTAAGATATTTCCATCCCTAGAGCCACACTGCTAGCTAAAAGTTACATGTACAAAAGTGTGTTCAGAATTACTGTTGTCCTTCACGGGGAGGCGTGTGTTTATGAGTTTTAGCCCGTAGAGCTGTCAGCGCATGTGTAATTAAAGGTAAATTGCCTGCTATTAAAACCAGAGATGAAAGAGAGCGAGATCACAGAACACGTAGATGTGATTTCAAAATGTTGTTATTGAAGATTATTGGGGATATCTGTGTGAATCACGAGCTGGAGTTTGGTTAGCACCTCGTTCCCTTTGGGCTTTGAACTCCAAACAGCAGGCTGTGACTCCCAAATCACTCCCCTCGTTCTCAATTAATTGAACTCATTAGAGCCATTAAACTGGAGATTTAAAGATACGCAGTGAACATGGGACCGAGCACAACAGCCAACGAGCTTTGTTACTCCCAATTAGAGGGATAATTGGCACTTTATTTCTACAATCCAAGTTCAAACACATCTAGACTCCCCGGAGGGGCACCACAGAGTTTCACTATTTGCAGTGATGCTTGAGTTGTGCCCATTTAAATGCGGAGCCATTGGCTGCCTCCACGATGAGTTCCTTGCAAATGTCATACCATGAATATTCATTTGTCTCCTTAGTTTTGTTTTGTTCAATAATCTCTGGTGAGGCATTGCAGTATTGGTGTGAAGCGTGGAGACAATTTGCCTAACCCTCAGCCAGCTTTCAGTGGGTTTTGGATTAGTGTTTCTTACTCCGTTCCACTAGACACATAATTAATAACTGATTAGTGTTTTAAGCCATGAGCAGAAACCAAATCTTTTCTTCCGCAGGTCTTTCCTTTGAAGCACACTTTAACAGGCTTTGCCTATTAAAATCTTGTATGTTTGCAGTGTTTTGGTGACATTTGAAGGATGTAATAATCATGCAATGTAATAATAATAATCTCTTTGAGTTTTTGATTTTTGGCTTTATAGTGGTATGACAAGTAGTACTGGATAACCAATTACAGTCACTGATTTAAAGATGAAGAATAGAAAGTTTTAGTTAAATTTTCATCACTGACAGTATAAAGGATGGACGGTGTATCCATTATGTCAACACCAGGTTTCTGAAGAGCTGTTTTAAAACTCAAAATCTCTGAATCTTATTCTAAATATAATAAAAAACGTGGAGCATCGACAGACCTGAGGCGGGCTGAATAACGCCTGGATGCTCAAAGAAAGCCTGTAACGGCACCTACCTGTCAATCAAAGCAGCCACACTGTAGATTCTGCATAATTTATAATTTGTACAGGTGAGTTCACCAACAGTACAGTTATCATGAACGTGGAAATGAGCCATAAAGACCAAAACTGTTTTCGTACATGTTTATTTCAGCTGTGAAGTTGGACATTTTAACATGGTGACTTATGGAGACTCGTTCTGTAGCCAGCCTCAAGTGGACATTGAAAGAACTACAGTTTTTGGCACTTCTGCATTGGCCACAGATGTTGCCGTTTGGTGTGTGTCGATCTGTTGTAGAAAAGAATGGTTTGGACAGCCACGCGTATTCCAATTACTTGCCAATTTTCCACCTTCTAGGCATTTAACAAGTTTATAATTACATCACTGCTGTTTTTTCTTTTTGAATGAGAACAAAAAGATGATGTAACAGGTCCTTCTGCCATGGATTTATTTCACCCTTGTGGTTGTTTTTAAAGTACACTTTCATGCTCTGACTTTGTGTAATGATCCATTAAGTGCACAATTTTTGATATAATATTAAGTTTTGATATAGTTTCTCAAACTTCTGTGTTAAATATAAGTAAGAGAATCTCTTCTTTTGCCAGCAGATCTTTATATGGTGTACACATAAAACTAAACAAAAAGAAATAAACAGAAAATATCCAGACAAGCATGTGCTCATTATAGAAGTAGCAAATGTGTGAACGTGGCTGTGCTAACCTCTAGTTATTCACAAACAACATATTTTCATGTTTTTTCTCCAATAAAGGCATTACACACTGTGAGGCGGCATTAAAACTCGACAAAGAAACGTCAAGAGAAACATGCCAGATCAGATCAGGACAGATGTAGATTTGTACAGAGGTTGAAGTGGAAAATAAATGAAAGTTGCATCCAGATTTGATGAATAATATTTTCCACCGCTGTCTCTAAACAATTCAGTTAACCAAAATAGCAACCCCGAGTTAAAAACGGTAACGCGATACTTTCTTTGGAGTAAATTTCTCGCTTTAATTTGCACAATTTGTGGCTTGGCGTGTTCCATATTACAGACTGACGTTAATGACAGGAGAAAGTTCACAGTAAAAAAAAACAAAACAGTTGTGTGTGTTTTATGTTTTTTCTTTAATGGTTCCCATTCTGTTTTGTTTTCTCTTTATCTCTCCATCTGCCTGCTTTTATGCCTTTTTGTCTTTTATTTATTTTTCTGTACTCTTTTTTCCGGTCCTCTCTGTCTTTGCCTGCATTCTCATGTTTTAACCTCTAAACCTTTTCAGTTTCCCACTAACCTCAGAGCATTATCATGGCCTTGACCTTTTTTTTAAATAATGTATTTCTACAAACACCTGACAACAGAATTAAAGCATGTTGCCATGCCCCTTCACTATGTGCACCACTTCTGTATTTATTCTCCCGATCTGTTAACAAAGCGATCCTACTGGAATTTCTCATTCTGTCGGTATTGGCTCTAGGCTTATTATTTTGTTCTGTATGTGGTGAACACTGTAATAGATGATGTGTCATATTTGGTTTCAGTGTGTTCTGTGAGATGTGCTCCTATTGTTGGAGAGACCTCCCTCAGAGCCCACATCTAATTTAACTCAAAGGAAGGAGCTGTATGGATTTTGGTGTGTATGTGTTCTATGGCGTGTTGTTAGAGGAGTTTTGCTTCCATGTTTTTTGTTTTTTTTACACCTGCATGGTGTTGGCTTACACACTCATAGGGGTTTTTACACCTGCATGGTGTTGGCTTACACACTCATAGGGGTGAATTGTCGTTTTTGTGTGTTTTGTCTGTGTCTGTGTCTGCAGAGCTTCTAACAATAAACATAAATCACCAATAAATAGTTGCAGGGGCCTCCTGAGCTCCACCTTTTCATATCCTGATAACTATAATGGCTTTTAGATTGCCATATGTTTGACATATGCAACTGTTAAAATGTGGAAAGTCACTCATATACCTGAAGGTAGTGGCAACTTTCATATCATATTAAGTTATTTTGGTTTAAGTGGTTTCAAAGAGGGATGGCCAAGATTCTGGGAACCTGCAAGAACTGGAAAGCAACAATAACTTTAATTAAATGTTGTTTTTTTTTCTTTCAGTGAGACAGAATAATGATTCATCTAAATATTGCTCTAATTATCCAAAGGGCACATGTAGTGCTTGTGGTTGATCTGCATTCCCTTGATTCTTGTTCCACTTTCTTAAATAAGAAAATCTGCACAGAGCCAAAATATTTGTGGATAAAACGGAAAGGAAACCTGTTGAGACGAAGTGAATATTTCCTGTCACTAAAATAAAATGTGTATATGCAGATAATATAAAGTCTGTCAAGAAAGGTTATTTGTTGTTGAAACTTTCCTTTCAAACACCAGGAGTCTGCAGGGAGAATATAAGCTTAATGCACAGAGTTGAAGGATGAATCACTTTATTTCTCTCAATAGCGGGGGCCCTGGCTTTGGCATCCTGACGTTTCTGTAAGAAACCAGAAGGAGCAGAGACACCAGTTGGCTGGAGTCTAGCCAGCCTTTATTTATCCTTGAGTTAGCACTGTAAGGCTAGGACTAAAAGGCATACTGGCTGGAAGATATTACAAAGGTGGCAGGCCAAAAGACGTTGACACGGCCCTCCACGTATGCCAGCATTGTGCCACTTACTCCTTGACTTTGACAGCTCTGGCAGAGCAAAGAGAGCGAGGGATGAAGGGGAGGAATGTGCACTGAATAAAAACATACTGCTTAGTTTGAAAGCACAGTGGTGGTGTTCTGCAGACATACGTAGCAGAAAGAAGAGCTGGATTTGCAGAAAATATTTATTCCATTCACACTGTTTAAGTTAAGTGTTTTTCTTTTTTTATATATATAAAACTTACCATAGTGCTGAAGAAATAGGGTAGATCATAACATTTAATCAACATGTTGCTTCTTCCAGTTACAGCATGTATCGTCGCATTTATTGGTAATAAAACATTTATTCTGCTGTGGATAATAATCTTGTACGTACAGTATGGTCCTGCAACCAAATATGTCAATAATTTGCCGTGTGCGCTTTTTGCATTTAAATCAAATTAGTTGTGTAAATGGTCTCTATTTGGTGATGACTTAAACTATTTCCACAACTGTTCATACCTGCAAACTTATGTCCTTGAAGGAACCTTTCTGTCACCAGGAAACCCATATCTCAATTAATTTATGTCCAGGGATGCAATTGACGACTAATAATTTGCTCTAACAATCTATAAAATGACAAATACCCAATTTGGAAGTTCCCAATTCCCAACGTGATGTCTTCAGCAGTATATGATTAGCAATAAATATATTCTTTGGTGTTTTTCCAACATAAATTATTTAAATTGAAAATGCACGTGTCTCGATGCACAGATCGTCCTCATGCAGCCCGTATTTTAGGCCCGTGCAGATCGTGCACCTGGACTGCAGCCACCAATAACCATGTGAACACGTCCATGTCTGCATGCAGTGCAGAATAAACAGATCCGTGTGTCAGATGTGGAGCATAGTCAATACTCTAGGGTGCAATGAAGGCAGTGCTGGAGGAGATACGGCGTATTATGCATGGTTTTAGTGCAGGAAAGTGAATCAGACAGAACTTTGACATTTGACAAATGGACAAATATTCAATGATTCTTCTGCCTGGGGTCAGGATGGGAATAAGTTAATGTTAATTTTGTTGGTCGGTTGGGAATCAGATCGGATGTGACTTATTCCAGGTCCCAGTCGTGCTTAGAGTAAAATGAGGGAACTGTGAGAGTTTCGGCTGAAGATCTTTTACATCTTGTTTTCTTGTTGGCTGTTAAAGTAGAACAACTCCACCTGATCTCAGGTTTGTAAGTCCAAGAGCTGGGAAAAATCTGATGTTTTCCTTGTGGATGTCATTTACCTGTGTGTCAGCTCATGGGCAGCCTCGGGTCATTTGTTCCTCACATGAGCTGAGCTGTGAATGTGTTGGTCAGGATCAGTGCTGTCCATTCATTTGAATCCTCTCTGAACAACCACTACAGTTTTTCTCTGCCCATGGCAAATACAACTGACAGGATGGATCGATTCTAAACTTTCCAAGTTTTAAAGCAGAGGAGTGTAGTTGTGAAGTAAACAGCACTCGGGAGACAATGTTTAGCCTTCACGGTGAATGACAGCCGAAAGCGATATTGTCTGAGATATTGTCTGCTAGGCAGGTGCCAAGATAAAAATTTCATAGAGGAAGTTTTCTTAGATATTTGGACTGTATATTCCCAAAAAGTAATAATCATCCTTCTTCACAACAGATACTCTTAAAAGAGGTGTGAAAAAAAGCTCTTTGTTGTTGTGTTGTCACTTATTTTGACAAGTCTAGTGAACCGAAACAATGTCAAAAGGCTGAAGGTCTCGCTAGGTTTAGACATGTTACGACACAGTTTGGCTTCAGGGTAACACGTCACTGTTACCCTGAATCTGTGATGCCCTAATAATTTCCTGTGAAAAAAAGATTAATCTCTCCAGTACTAGCTTTTCATGACATGAATTTCTTGTCCTGGAAAAACTACATCAAAAATAATTATGGGGAAATTAGACCAGGTGTTGTGGTCTTGAGTTTATAAGTAGTTGCCCAGAGGAAGAATAGCACATTAGCAACTAATTTGAATTAACTAATTAGGTATGAACACTTACACATGCCAGGGATCTTATGAATTTCACTCTCTTTCAAGAAAAGAGACTAAGGGACCAGGGGAATTAAGTGTTATCAGCTCAGGTTTGCTGGCACTTAAAGCTGCAACTCGTGATTATTTCCATTATTGATTTACTTACCAATTTGTTCCCGTTGTAGTTTTCCAAAATCAGCCAAATGGCCGAAATGAAGCAGCTTTTTCTGAGTGACCAAATCAGATTAAATTAAATTTAGGCTCTAATAAAACTCTAAAGCGCTTTTTATGTGTCTATCAATAAACCATTTTCACCACACCAGCATAATGTCAGATGTTTTAATTGTAATAGCTTAATGGAAAGTGTTAAGAGTGTGTTGATCTGAAGCTCTGTATACAGAGCAGAGGGTAACAGAAAAGTCATTCAGGGTGTGGATTTGGACTGAGCAAATTGATGTCTCACTTTGGTTGTTTGCTCACTTTGAAACAAAAGATAGGAGACAAATGAGGTATGTGTTGTGACCTGTAAGAGGGACCATGGGAGTTCCATAATTATGCAGACCTCTCGCCTGCAGCTACGTCTGGTCATGTTTTGACAGACGAACCAAAGCTGTTGAAGGATGCGCTTTAAGACGTTTTTTTTTCCCCCTCTCGTGTGTGTCTTCATTACCTTTCGTTTTTTCTTGTCATCACAGTCTTATGCAAACATATTGAAACATTTCACTGACTTGTGCTTGTTCTTTCTTTCTCCTTCCTGACAACTTGTCAACAATCTCAGCTTTCAGTTGTGCATGTTTTCTGCTTCAAGCTGATTCAACAGAATTTTTATTTAGTTACCGCTCAGTGGTTGCCCGTGGTTGCCACAAACCTTTCTGAATACCTCACAGCACAGTTGCTGCTGTGTGATGTGTCAGGATTGTTCCTGTGAGTTTTGGTTTCTCTCCTGTTATTAATTACCATCAACACTCTGCAAAGATGTGCCAGAGTTCATTTCCTTTTAGTCCATGTATTTTTCCAAAACAAAGAACATATGGTCAAATGCAAGGTTTACTGCGCCAGTGCATAAGTGCCAACGAGCCATTTCAAATTTCAGATTATGGAGAAGACACTTCAAGTTGCCTGCCATCGACTGTGCCAAGGTAAAACTGAAGCCCTGCCAGCTAAATATTGTGGCCATTCACGAAGAAGACTGGTTACTGCCAGAATCTTGTCTCATAAAAAAAAAAAAAACATGTTGAAGGTGCCTTTAACTCTATGGAGCTGTGATCAATCATTTTGGGTCCTATTAGAGAAATTAAGATCATGCAAAGCATTGATTGAAGGCTGCTTTTAGTATTTGTGCACGCACCAGATGAATTACAATTAAATGATGGACAGTCTTGAATATTTTAGTTTCATTGTCCCGTCATATGCTTATCAAGACGTTCCAAGAACAGGTTTTTTAAATGTGTTTGATTTAAACCTTCAGTCTTTCATGCACTCACCATAGTAAGTGTGTAATTAGCCGTGCGTAATTGGAGTTTTAATTAGCTGTGTGACAAATGTTTCAAATGCACGGAACATGTATAATATTTCAGTTTGTTGTAATGGTGCAGCGACATAAACTGCGATCCCAAAGTGTTTAAAGAGTTCATTATAACCATCAGGAAGCTTCAGTGAAGTAGAAACAAGATATATTTGTCATCCTGCCGTACACTGTAGAGCTTCAGCTAACATTTATTTTCAAGATTTTAATTGTTTGGGCTTTAATATATGAAAAATGTCCTTTAAATGTCTTGCTTTGTTAGTCCAAAACCTAAATATATTCATATAATATATGCTGTAAAGCCACTCCACACGTCTTTGTTTTAAATATAAGCATATTCTGCCCATTCATTTAAGCCAGTGCCATGATATGTGCCATGTTGTTAGGCCTGTAGCTCTCTGTGCGTTTGCATTTATCAGAATCTCTGTAATCCATTTTACCTTTGTTACTGAGCTCCAGGCAACTTGTTTATTAGGTAGGAAGGAGGGCTCTTTATTTTGGTTGGTCGGTTTACTCCTGCAGCAACCATGTGTGCGTTTCACGGCACTTAGGGGAACAGCAGTTTGTACTAATCCAGTCACATAAAGAAAACCTAGCATGCTCTTTTCACACTGTTTAACAGGAGTCATGGTTGAATTAGCCAGCCTTTCATTGGTGCCTGGACCGACTACGGCTTAGTCGATGTATGAATTCAATATTTCAAAACACTCTGCTGCTGCAGGACTTGGGTTAACTTTTAAAGTCACCTTGTTTTAGTTCGTAACCTCTTGAGTCAGTAGCAGTAACACCTCCCGCATCACCCTGGCACTTGTCTTTGTAACACACACTGCAGTGTTCTGTGCAGCTGCCAAGACAAAAAAAACAAAAAAAAACATTATTATTTTTCCTCAGAATATCGAAAGAACTTGAACTTTTCTGAACTGACACACCGGCGCATTCATGACTACCTGTGCAGGACCCCGCCATTCAAACATGATATGATCAGAAAAGTCAAGCAGAGGAGATAATGATCCACCACACCTTCCTGTTTCTAGTCCACTTCACTGAACACTTATACATACAGCGTGCCCCCGTGATAATCTTAACAAACATATTCGCAGTGTTTGGATACGAACTGATTGTGCACGTTCCAACATGTGAACATACTGCATCATTCCATTTATACCGAAAGTGAATGCGAAGATCTACTCTTAAAAGAAACCTTGATTACTTCAGATGCATGTACATGCAAGTGACCCTCTTCAAAGAGTCTCCTTGATTCATTGACCTGTGCTTTTGCTTATTTGTTTTCATTAAATTGGCTGTGAGGTGTGAAAAAAAATATGTTCATGAAAAAATCATTAAAGTTGCTTTTACTTGGAAGAGCATCAAAGGATACACCAGCCTCTTATTTCTTGTACTAACTTCATAAATGGTTAAACTTGAGCAGTATTCCATAGTGGCCTGAGTTGAAATGTTGATAAAAGATGACACCGGTTTCACATGATAAAACACTAAATTAAATAAAGTAGATGGACACACCATATTTAATATCATTTGAACTGTTTTTGCAATGAAATACAAATCCTTTTATTTATGAATATAAATAAACATAAAATACACGAGTTACTTACTGTTATATAAAGTAAATAAAAGAGGCAATATTCAATCCTGCATTTTGCTTTTAAGTCATGAAAGTTTTTGGAAGCAGTCAGTTTTCAAACCACGTATAGAGTCAGTGTTTTTAAGACTTTCCTTCCAGGCTCTCCGTCTTCTAACACGACATCCTGTGACACCATATTTCTTGGCGTTTGACAGATGACTCCGTCTGGGACATTTCTGTGGTAAACACGTCTGGAGACGCTCTTCACCCGTGAGGAATTTATTTCCTCCCCAGTAACATGACCCAACAGATAACTCCTGTGGCTTACTGGACACTGAAAGGGCTAAGTAACTTATGAGTACACACTTTAGAAGAAAACGTTCTAGCCTACAAGGAATACATTTCACATGCGAATATAATAATTATATAGAGAGAGAGAGCTTAACTATAATTGGCAATCAGAACAAACATAAAATCCAAATGATTCAATCTAAAGTCATGAACATAATCTAAACTTAAATCTTCAACCAGCCTTCCTTGTGTTTGCTCTTTAAACCAGCATGTCCTCTTCGAGATGTTAGCTGTCGGATCCTGCAGAGCCCAAACAGAGGCCCTGTGTGCCACAGCGGTGTGTTTACATTCTAATCTCTGTGATGGACCTGCTTGATAAGGCCCTGGGTAGTTCTGCAGCATCAAGGGGGGAAAAAAGGAGGAGATCAGGGCTCATTGCCAGAAGCAGCAGCAGTGGTAGGCATCTCTTAGCATTAGAGGACACACCGGCTCAAGGATCCTTAGTCTCCCTCCGTGATGCAGCCACAGCATGTTTTCTCCTCGTTGAGCATTGAGAGATGTCAAGGCAGAGTCAGCCTGCTGGAAAAGCAGAAAAGACCTTTCTCCGATACTGAGACACTTACTGGTTCTGTCACTTTTTGGCTTCGTGCCAGTAGTTCTCCTGGTGGGGATGGCGTCCATGCCCCTGTATGAAAACTCCAACCAACACAACCAATAACAGTTTATTCTGCTTTCGGCTCACGTCAGCCTGTGGGAGGAGGTTAAACACAAAAGTGTTTCAGGAGAAAAACACCTGAGCCCCATCAGATTCCAACCAATGGAACGTGTCTATATATGTTATACTGAAAGGTCAAGGAAACACACGCAGGAACAAGGAAGCATTTAGACCTTAACTGCAAATGAAAACTCAAACTGTGTCTGGCCAGTATGTACACTGCCACTGCAGGCAACTACAATTATGTTGCATGCATAGGAAAAACATGCAGTCGATGCTTGAGCATCAGTTGGATGAGACAATCCCACTTGTTCCTACTGCGGTCTCCTTTGTTCAGAAAGGAGGGTCTTAAAACAAACATTGAAACAGGCACTACTATGAAGACATCTGTACATGTCGGTGTATTTATTGATTCTGCTTGTTGTAAGAAAAAAAAAAAGATTTTATTATTCAAGACGAGTTGGCCAAACATTGTATTTTCTTTGCCAGTGAGTTCCAGCGTAATTCTTTGTCTAATACAAACAGAGGATTGGATTAAATTCTATTATGCCAAGTTCCAGTTTGAAAAAAGTCTTTTGAATCCAGCTTTTTGGATACTTAGATTTCCTGTAACGTGGTCTCAGATGTCTAACTCGTCTCAATTTTCACACCGTCAGTGATAATTTATGCGTGTTTATTTGCGGATTTATATTTACACGGCTTATTGCTAAAAAAAAAGAAGAAGAAAAGGAAACAAAAGACAATGGCTGACTAACTGCTAAGGCATCGGCGCTCGTCCTCGTTCTTGTACATACAGCGTGATGTGAGTAATGACAGTGGAGGAGATTTGAGTTAATGTCCACCTGTCAACAACTCCTCTCGCTAGTGGATCATTTGGGCCTGGCTAGATGACAGTTGCCAGCAGTTTCTGTCATACTTGTGATTGCTGCGTCTGTTTATAAAGTGGCTGGAAGACAGTCGATCTAGTTGGGATGCATGAGAAAAAAATGTTGGGAGAGGGGGAAAAAAAAATCACAGCGCAGATAGGTCTCTCACCGTCTGAGCTCTCTGTGAATTACATGGTCTGTGATTGTTTTTCTCTCGGTGGCAGATATATCTTTTTCAAGTTTTCATCTTCAAGCTGTTCAGTTGCTTTTTAGTTACTTAAGCTTCATTCAGATGCTGTGCTTGTATTATTATTATTATCATTGTCAGGCTGATGCTAGGCGTCGCCTCAAAGCTTATTCTTCAGTTGCCGACTTCGCCTCCTTGTAACTTTCTTTGCTTTATTGAATGCGGAGGCCATCCTTCAGTCAGATGGCCTGGCCTCATGTTCAGCTTTGATGAATACCCTTCCTGCAGTGGTGACTAATACAGGCACATTGATAAACGTGACAGAAAGACATTACGGCTGCGTCAAATTGATTTCGTACTTGAAGGGTAACAGCTGTGGCAGGGCTACCTGCAGACAGTTTCACATAAATACAGGGGAGCTCTGTCTAAAGCAGAAGTTGAACATGCATAATTATGGTCCAACATGTTGAACCAGTAGCTTAGAAGACGCTTGTTTGGTGGTTCTAGCTCAGGAGGTAAAGCTGGCCATCCACTAATCGGATGATCTCCTCCAATCTGCGTGTCGAAGTGTCCTTGGACAAGATACTGAACCCCCCAAAGGCTGTGCCATTGGTGTGAATGTGCTCCCAAACTGATGAGTTGCATGGCAGCCAATGCCATCAGTGTATGAATGGGTGAATGAGATGTAATGCCTTGCAGAAGAAAGGTGCTATATGGCTTTTCCTGTGGTGCCACCAATAGAGTTGCATTTTTGGCAGAAGACCTACAAGATGGATTGGCACTAAATTATCTTGTTTTGTGGTTCCTAGAGAATGTCTCCCAAAGACCACCATGAGATTCACATTTTGTGTCCTTGAGTCAAATATCTCAAAGGAATGAAGTGCCATAAAAATGGGTACAGACATGCATGTTTCCCCCTCAGGATGATTTATGAGAACAGTGTGTCCAATACGTTTGTTTGGGATCAAATACAGGACATGCACATTCCTGTCGGCCTCAGCTTTGTGTATTAGTGCTAATTAACAAATGTGAGCATGCTAACAATTTAATATGAGATGATGCATACGGTGGAAGGTCATACCTGCCATGTTAGTATTTTCATTGTGACAATTTATGTCTCGACGTTGGCATACTGTCATTGACATGTACGACTGTGCCTGAGGCCTGAGTACAGTCTTACAGCGCTGCTAGCATGGCTGTAGGCTCTTGCTCTTGCTTGAACATAACCACAGTCTAATCTTCACGGTGTGTTGTAGCTGAATAACTTTAAGGATCGACTACTTTCCGTTTCTAACCTTAATCAAAATGTTGCTCTAACCTTAACCATGCAATAGTAGAAATGGTTGCAGGTTCACAGAATCCTCCAATATCAGCATTGCAATTCCGTGCCGAGTTTCCTCCTGAAAGATAAATGATGAGGTCTCATGGAGACCCCGGGGGAGGTGCTTTACTGCATCGCTTCTGCGTCACCCTCTTAGCAGACAAGCAACATAGGAGCATTTCCTTGTGGGCTCATTACCTGCCTGCCTGCCTGCCTGTGAGGCAAGGGGCAGGGTCAAGGGATACATGTAGTCTGGAATTTAATGAATCTCATGCAGCAGAGCAGATTGAGGGGTGAATGAAACCATCTTTTAGTGACTGTCAGCCTAGAATTTATGAAATCCTGATCAGTTTTTTTAGGACAAAATAAAACCTTAAATTGCAGGTTGAAAGATAAATTCTCTATGTGGATTGATGTTGTCAGTTAGTTCAATAATAATGATAATAACAACAGTATTAAACGTTAAAAATACAACCATTTGTATCTTTAATTAAGATATTGATTTTGCCCCTGCTTTCCTACCTACCAAAGCATTTTTTTTTAGTACAGAAATATAATAATTTACTGGTTTTCTCTTTTCCCTTCAGTGAGTTTTACTGCAGCAAGATCCACTTTGATTTTTAGGTTAACTCCTTCAAATTAGAGAACATTTTAAAACAATAAGAAACAAGCTTTGTGTTGTTTGCATCATTAAACCCATATGGAAATGTTCAGTATTCAGTGTTTCCACTCTTGTTTTCCTTTTGGCCTCTACTCTGTAGAGGTACTCTGTTTGTGTCACACTTCATGATGTTCTTCTGAGATTGAGTGAATTTTCCGCAATTACGGCAACCCGGGGCATACACTTTTAAGACCTCTCTCTGTATTACTTTTTTTTTTAAAATTTTACCTGAAATCACATTTAAAAAAATTAAATTAAACACAAAGGAGGAGGTCGACTGGCATGTGTTTAGCACTTCTGCTGCCTCCCACTCAGTCCTGCGTAGTTTACGAGTTTGACCTCAAGCTGCGTGGCGGCCTTTCACCAAACAAAGCTGTGTTTGAGTAGAAATGCTGAAAATCAATCATACACGGACTATAAAATCAATTAATTTACTTTTTTTTATCCAAAGCACGCTGCATAAACCTTTGCGCTTGTTTTATGACTTGTGTAACTGACCTCCCTCGTTTCTCTGCAGTCAGCAGCACCATTAACAACTTTCAGCTTATGCCTAAAACACTTGTTCAACCCTTTTGAAAACGCCTGTAGACCTTTTGTGTGGCCTCACGCGCATGCTCGCTTTTGAAGCATAAAACAGGCTTTGCACACTCAACGACTACATCAGCAACAAATCATGCTCACAGGGAAAGGTTCGGGGGTTAGGATATTTGGCAAAACGCTGCAAGTTGAAGGCTTTTTTCTTAATTAGGTCTTGGCCAATATCAATATTCTTATAGTAATAAATCACATTAGTGCTTACTGTGAATAGGGTCCATCCATAATTATCATCCGACTCTGCAGATCCCCTCCATTGACCTTTTTCAGCATTTTCCTCTGAGGGTTGTGCTGCAGTGTTCCAGGTTACGTTGTTAGAGAGACATGGGGCCATATTTCGAGGTTAAACGGTGTATTTTGTAACCCATTAGCTACAACAATGTTGTCACCCACTTCCTAGATCTCATTACCGTTGGATAGTGTGACACGATATGATAGCAAAAGGTGAAAATCACCCACTGCTGAAGTGCTTAGAATACAGTTTTGTGTTAGATGTAATTTTTTTACGAACATTACACAGAAATACTTTAGGGAGGCTGCAGAATGAATCAATCTCGATAAGTCCCCATGTTAAAATGTCAGCAGAAATAAACATGTTTACAGCCTGGTACAAAACATTGTTTTGGTCTCTATAGCTAATTTCCCTGTTCAGGACAACTGTACTGAGGGTGAATTTCTGTTTAACTCACCCATTATAATTATCTTAAGGCTTAAATTTCTTTATAATTAACAGCATGGCCACTTGACTGACAGGTAGGTGCTGTTACAGGTGGCTTGTTTGAGCACCCAGGCGTCTTTCAGCCCGCCTCAGGTCCACCATTGATCCACTTCTTTGCCAATTTGTAAATTAGCTGGGAGGTGGCAGCGGCCAGAGCTTCAATACGGCTCTTCAGGAATCTGTAGTTGATGCCATGGATGTGACTTCCATTCTTTATACTGTCATTGGATTATATATGCCTGAATCTACTGCCCTCAAGTGCCCCCCAAAAAAACCCTAAAGAATTGCAGGTTTAAAGTTTTCTGTATCGCATCAAAAGTTGAAGTCCTTTATGAACAATCCGCTCTGTTACTTCATTCTTATCATACCAATATTCAGTTTTTCCACATTTAGCCACGTCTTAAACCCCTCACCCCGCAATTTTCAACCCTGTTGACTTTTATCACACTCTGTAATGCAATTTTCAATTATAATCTGAATGTGTTCAGATCCATCAAAAGGCCTCTATACCGAAGCCCCTCTGGAGCGGTGGATACTAAGAAGTGCCTGCACCCATGTGATTTACTCCTTCAAATGAAGAGCAGACTGTTGTCACTTATCTTCCTGCTGTTTCTCTGTATTTAAATTCGTCTCTTCGCTTTCTTTATTGTGCTCTGCCTACAACTGGGATCTTTTTAATAACAGCCAGTATGAGGGCCTGAATAATGCCACATGAAGTTTCCTATTCATTCTTGGAGTGTCTTTTGCTATCTCACCTCCCCTGTTGCCATATACAAAGCTGTGTGAGAAGGAAGATGTAGCAGTAGTATATATTTTTTCTTTGATATTCCAGTTGTGTGGATACGGGGGTGAGACTTAGGGGTAAATGAAACACACATCACTCTAGATTTATGGACCGGAGATGGCATCGGCACAGCGCGTCAACGGCTCACTGCCGCTGTGGCGTGCCGGAAAACGGGAGAGGAAGATGCAGGAGACTGAAATGTGCTTTGAGTTAATGGGGTACATACTGCTCGCACAGCAGCAGAAAGTTCTGCCACAAACATGGAGGACACTTGGTTTTGGCTCGAAGGCTCGCTTTTGAATGATGCTGAAAGATTGTTTGCTGGAAACATGCTGATGAGAGAGTGGAGGCCTTTTTCATCTGTGTGCTATAACCATTACCTGAAATGGTTGGTTGTAAATCAAAATCTGTTAAAGGGTAAGGGGGGGGACTGCTTGCTCACTGACAGCAAAGAAAAGCAAGACATTAGAGTAATGAAAAATGTGTTCTGTGATTTTTAACAAGTATTCTGACGTATATTTGTTGTTAAAGTTGATCTTAATGTAATGACTTAATATTGACCGAAGCCGACCAAGCTACAAAACAGGTTTTTATAATCATCGAAATTCCATTTGTGTTTGATCGCTTCTTTCTCTTGGCAGAGTTTTGTTTTTTTTCTTTAATTGAGTTTTCAAGTTAATGGCCTATGAAAAAATAAAAAATAATGCTCGGATGCAATGAGAACTTGTGCTCCTTTCGCAGGGAAAATGTCAAACATCCGTGCAGTCAGGAAGAGGCAACAGCTGAATAACTTGGTTGCTACGGTTACAGAGCTGGCCAGGCCAGGATACACCGTTGTGGATTTCTGCAGTGGAACGGTACGTGTGTTCATCCGTGATCAGTCCGGCCATGCATGTATATTTATCACCACGCCTGACCATGACTGCATTAGGCTGCTGCTCCATTAGCAGTCTGTCTTGTGTTTTTCTTTCCTTTTTAAATGCCTTTTCTTTTTTTTCCCTGTGTACAAAGACGGATAATGTAATTACACCCATGAAAATGCATGTTCGGAGCAGTAGCGTTGCATTACTAAAGGGTCAATACTTGGTCGGGCAGGACAGCTGTAGTCATAACAGTATTGATACTCTCTTTGACGTATGCTCCTCTTGTGCATCTCCCTCTTTCTCTTTCCTTTCTTCAGGGCCATGTTGGAATCGTTCTGGCTCACACACTTCCAGATTGCCAGGTGTGTATTTGTAAAGATTTTTATTTATTTTTTTTGGTTGGACAAAATAAATATTTTTCAGACTTTGCTTTGGACTCTTTTAACAGGGATGTGTAATTATTTTTGACATTTCAAAGAGTAAAAGTTTGATGAACTATGGGATAAATTTATTGTGGATGAAGAGAATACGATTTATCACTAGCTGTTTTTTTTGTTGTTGTTTTTTTTTAATGATTTTTGCCTTTATGCCTTTTCAAGCTTTATTTTTGACAAAGACAGCTGAAGAGTGACAGGAATTCAGGGAGAGAGAGAGACGGGGAATGACATGCGGGAAAGAGCCACAGGTCTGATTCGACTGAGCCTTCGCACATGCGGCGGCTGCTCTACCAGCTGAGCTAGACGCCGCCCCTACAGTCTAGCTGTCTTGTTGTGATTGCAGAAGAAGCACATGTTTGTTTTTACTCCTTTTTTAAACCCTAGAATAGTCACACAATCTCCTGTTACTGTTGTTTTAATTAAGTTTTTTAATTAAGTTTACTCATTTTCAGAGCTCTCATTGCTCTTTTTCTCAAGGTTTTGAAGATTACTCAGTGTTGCCATGTATTTTTATGTATTTTTGCTCATTCCAGGTCATCTGAAAAAGGAGCAATCATGTGCAGCTGTGTGTGTATGTGCTTTTTTCTTTTCTGTCTTTATTCAAGGTCATCCTCATAGAGAACAAAGAAGAGTCTTTGGTCAGGGCCCAGAGTCGGAGTGCCGAGCTCGGTCTGAAAAACATTGGTTTCATTCAGGCTAATTTGGACTACTTCACTGGACCTTTTCACATCGGGGTGAGCAGAGCAAGTAAAATGTGTCTTTGCACTAGTTTTATCCTCGTTTGTTTGATGATGAGATTATCAGTATGGTAACCATTTCAGGTGAGGAATGCAAACTAATGCAATGTGAAATACTTCAACCAGCTGCTTCATTGGGTACACTTCTATAATCCAATGTGATCCAATACAACAACTCTGCCATAAATCCTACTTTAACACTTTTGTTTTTGTGTACACTGTCAGAGAGGTATACATTTATTATTAATTTTTTATTACACTATTATGTTTACTATTGAGGTTGTAGTTTGCAGTAGTGTTTAACTGCTGCATTATATTAAAAGGCGTTTCTAATATTATGGATTGTACAAGTGTACCTAATGAAGTGGCCAGTGGTGTATGTTTGTGATACTAATGCAAATGAAACCACAGCTAAAAGTTCAAATTACATTATTGTTTAAATAACGAGTAGTCACAGTGTTATCTCAGTATGTCCACACTCTTGTGGTTAGTATAATATAGCAGATTTCTTTTAAGCAAATCGAATTTTCCCACTTAGAACAGCTTTCTAACAGACAGTTGAAAAAATATAGTTAAAAATAACATTTGGCGCTAACTCACAGAATCAGACTTAAGTATTCCCACTGCTTCCACTGCCGTTATGATCAAATTACTGATTTTGAACCTGTTGTGAAACCTGTTTTGAAATGTTTCATGTTGTTTCATGATATTTACTGTGTTAAGAACCTTTAACTTATCGAGGTCCACATTGTTCTAATTATTTTCAGAAGTCAGCGTGTGATCATATGGCTGTAGTTGTCTCTGTATAGACCTTTTTTTTGACAATGAGCCGTGACATTACCTCTTCTCTTTGTATGTTGAAATGATATATAATAAGAATAATGATAATAATTTAAATAATTAAGCCAGTAACCCAGTGCTTTTTATCAACACCTTTGATTAACACTGCATAAACAATGTGACTTCCTGCTCTGCCACAGTCACAGCTTTACTGCAAGGTGTCTGAACGCTGTATTTTTAGTCCTAAAATATTTATATATTCCAGAGACGCTCAGCCACACATCACATTGCGAGACATGTCATTCCCTCATCTTTTTTTCTTCTTCTTTTTCTTCTCCCACAAACTGCAAATGCCAACATGTGATTATTTTTGTCAGTGCAGTTAAGATGGCTTTTCATTTCCTGAAGTGGAGCTTTTAATCAGAACCCCCCTCTAGTGCTCTGCACTTGAGTTAAGCAGTGTGCGTCACCGTCTCCTCTCTGATTATTGGAAAGCCAAAAGGTAGTTTTATCCAGAAAATTAAGGACAAGGGGTTAAAGGATCTCTTCGGTGAGGAATATCAATTGCTCACTTGTCTGTTCTTGTTTACTCTAAAAATCTGCTCTCCAAAGATGCTTTTTGGTTTTCTTTCAAAAACACGTTGCCAAGATATTTAGAGATATGCTCTTATTAAAGCGTCTTTGGAAAAGGACAGAGTAATTTTCTGAGAAGTGTTAATAATAAAAGTAAAAATAGGTGCCAGCCTTTTCAAGTTTTATGCAGGAATATTGGCCGTGTTACACTTTTACTTCTTAATTCATCACACATTATTTTTAAACCAACACCACTGTGGATACTGCAGATCTGCTTCTTCATTAA
The DNA here is from genome assembly GCF_000972845.2 of Larimichthys crocea. Taxonomy (NCBI): domain Eukaryota; kingdom Metazoa; phylum Chordata; class Actinopteri; family Sciaenidae; genus Larimichthys; species Larimichthys crocea. Next base: position 3,551,803 of record NC_040020.1, read on the forward strand.
GGTTAACCGCCCTGCTTAGTAAATGTATTTAATTCACAGCTACCTGCAACAACAGAATAAATATTTTACTAGTTTTCAACCTCTATGCTTAATGGCATTAAAGTAAACTACATTCAGCATTGCATAGCACTCACCAGCCCCAGGTCGAAGCCCTTTCTAGTCCCTTTTTTAAAACACCCACCTTCACCCACAGAGCTCTTGACTTCTCGAACTGAAAATTGCCAACAATTTAGAGCTAATAGGTCCTTATAGCTGTTAATTACAGTCTGTTGGAGTCTGGCTGGTGTCACACAGAAATGGGTCTTTCGGATTTAAAAAAAAAAAAAGTGCTCTTACCTTATTTAGAGTCTCCGAGTTCCTGTTTCCACTCATGTGACATTTAGCTCTCCCACACAATTCTTCCATCGTCATCACTCTCGATCATCGTCGTTATTTATGTGTCTCGGGTCAGTGTGTCTTCCCCCAAACATGTTGGGGAAATCCATCTTCCTGCCGCGTGTCATAGCCCAGTTTCCGAAAAAGCCAGCTGTTCTACTAGCCTCACTTTAAATCTCTTTGGGACAAATAGAAATATATATATATATATATATATATATATATATATATTTATATATATGTTTGTACCTGCTGTAATTAGCAGTAGCTATTGTTCCAGCATTGTCACTCCACTGAGACCCGCTCCACTTGGCAAGGAACAAACAGCACCGATAATTCTTCTCTACAATATGTGGGTGTTTTCTTTTTTCTTTCTTCCTCTAGCCTGTTCCAAACGGTCATGTGTGCACACACACTTTTTTTTTTTTCCCACACGATACATGAATGTTAAGATTTATGTATGAACCAGGTGCTTAACGTTGTCCTTTTTCAGCACTGCCTGAGAGTCGCGCCTCAACATTTATGCAGCCTCAGCTGTTACTTTGGCTCAGCTTCCTCCTCCATGACAGATATTCCTACCTGAAGGAGCCAGCCATCACACTGATTTTAATCCTGTTATGTATAATACATGGTCCCATTTTTAGTCACGTTCATTTAATCAGGCTAATTGAGTTGAGGTGTCCCTATTCTTAGTCTTTGTCTGCTCTTCCTGTTCCTGCAGCTGCATGTTCCAAGTCTTAGACTGGTATCAGGACCAGCCTCTACATACGGTGTATTTAGGTTTCATTCTCCCTCCTGTCAGATAACATCGAGCCAACGGACCTCAAAGGCAGGAAAAGTTGTGGAGCTTGAAGTTGATTTGGATTTTATTGGATCACAGTCTTTTATTGGTTCTGCTTAAGGGTCAGATTGTTTCGCGATCGATTCCTTCAGTCGACTGCTTTATGTTTTGGGTGAAGAAAAAGCGTACTTTCTGTTATTGCTTCAAGTCTTATGTAAAAATGGGTATTGATCAGTTCCAATGAGGCTTTATCAGCTGTAATTCCAATGCTGATGTTACTTAAGGAGGTCTTTTTTCTCACTTTAGACAAAGTCTGTTTATCTCCAGTTAAAAGGAAGTTTGCATCCACCTTTGAGACGGTTTGATTCTCTGTAATCACACATTCTAGTCTCGACGCACAGAAATAAGGGCTTAAATATTGGTTTACAACACACAAAAATAAGGTGCACACACCGTCACAACATGATATAAAATTCCTATTGATGATCGACTCTTCTAGAATATCTTATGTGAAACATCATGAAACATTTCAAGTTTAACATTTAAGCACAGAAAAGAGTTGCAGGTGTCTTACAACCGCCTTTAAGATATATGGTATCATCGCATGGTCCTTGCAACACACCGATGCATTGCTTGCAGAAGGGTGTGATGTTGATTAAGTGGATTATTAGTCAGCCATATTGCGGAAACTTGTTCTAACTTGTGCCCAGATAGGACAGGAGAGGTATGTAATTACTTGAATAGGAGTGAATAATGAAGCCTCATTATTCCTGTGATGTGATTATTGAGAGAAAGATACAGATAGAAACAGCTTCTCCCCAAAGACTGATTCATAAAGAACACAGCTTTATAAATGGCCTTCGGTCCTTTGGTTGTTGCATGTTGATTTATTATTTCTTCTTCCAGTGAAGATGTTTGTGCAGAGGTGTGCTTAACAGGGCATGTATGAAATACTGTATGTCTGCGAGATGGATTTTGAAATCAGCCTTGCATAAATTTTCACCTTCTATTGTCCATTTTTAATTAGTACCTCGCATAACATATTGGACTAGGACATAGCTTTATCAATATCGTATAAGCAGACAAAGACAAAAATGAGTCTTGGCACTGATGAAGCGGGAGGTGCTTTCTAAATCAAGGACTGGAAATGCATAATTAGTTATCAAAACATGTCAGAATGTTGTTGTTTTTTTTTGAGATGTGTGCTTTTCTTTTGGTCGGGTGGCTTTGTGTTTGTGTTAAATCAAGGCTAAAGGTTATAAAATATAATTAGGATTTACCACAGCATGACTAATGTACAGCATTAGGCGGCTGGGTAAGAGTGATGGCGTTACTTTAATTATTTTTTCCTCAGATGTGGGGGATGTAACATCATGCAATCTTTGATAGGCACTCCTCCTCCTAATCAGCAGTCTGAGACAAGCTGTCGGAGGCATGCGGGCTACATTTCTTTTTCCCTGATGCTATGAATAAATCAGGATAGAAAATGAGGTGTCAAATAGTTGCAAGGCCACGCAGGTAATTGATGCTAATTCCCTAAAATTTCAATTTTGGGTTATTCTTTCATTTGAAGATTCTTTTAAATCTCTTAAAATCTGTTTGGAGTGGAATACATGATTATTTGGTGACGAACAAACAAATCACAGTAGCACTTGGAGCTTCGTGCGGCTGAGAAACCCCATTTCCAAACATAGTAACATGGCGTGCACATAGAAAGGTTTGCACATTTCCAGCATGCACCTTTAGTTTCTGGGTGTAGTTTGAGCTGAAGCACTTCTGCTGCCGTGCAACTACCAGGGAGAGCTCATGCGTCTCTGAGAAATGTTACCACTCCGACATTTCAGTGACTTTATGAGTGGGTTTGGCCATCCTTACAGTGTCTGTATGTTCCCTAATCTTTGGAGTTGCAGCCAATCTTGGCACAGCGCTGTCACTCTGAACTTGCTGTCAAGGCAACATGCAGTAGATTCAGACTCGGGGACGCCAACAACTTGGAAGACAAGAATTTCAAGGTGGCTGCTTGGAGTTGGATGGAGTTAATAACTGTGAGTCCAAGTAGCTATTGTCACATCAGACTGTTGCTAATGCTTTTTATTTGGACCATTAACAGAATCTATTTAGCTAATGTACGCTTGAGAGCATCTATTCTACTCCTGTACTTTGGATATTAAACTCATTGCCTTTGAGGAGTCATAATGTATTTTTTTTTGCAGATGGACTGAGTGAAAGAGCCAGTTGGAATAAAGACAGGCTATAATGTTGGTTGTCCTTTTCTGTGATTCAATGTATAACCGCACCATTACTAATGCATAGCCAGGTGTTCATCACCACGCACAATTTATCCACTCAATGGGAATCCTGATGCGTCCGTGCCCTCGCTCCTAAAGCACTAATACATTTTGTTTGTTCCAACTCCTCAAGTCTGCACCTTCGAGAGGGTAGATGGTATTTAATAGCAGTCGCCATTATGAAGTAATCAATGGCATTGAGTGTGTTCTTTCAAGAGCTCTCGGTTTTGGTCTGGCTGTTAGACAAAGACGGAAAGAAAGCTTGGATTTTATTAAGTATAATATGTGTTTTCTTTGTCTGTCTCGCTTCAGGTCGCCCTCCACGCGTGTGGCGTCGCAACGGACATGGTGATGGAACATTGCATCCAGGCAGGAGCCGCCTTCGTTATCAGCCCTTGTTGCTACGGCTTCATCCAGAACGCAATCAAGTTCACCTTCCCCAAGAGGTTTTGACCTGCTCGCTTCAGTCTATAGTCACCTCTCAGGGGTGATGCTTTTTAAAATGCTGTTTCTGGCCTTGTTTTCTTGTTTGACACTCACTAGCATAGGTGCTTCTCTTTTCTTACATTCTCTCGTTGTGATTTTATTTATTTTTTTGCGCCGGTTTCTCCTTTGGGACTCTCGCTTTCCATCATTTTCACACTGATTGTCACACTCTCACACACACACAAACACACAATCCATATCTTGTCACTGCTTTTTTCCGTTCATCTCATGTCTCTTATCATCACCGCTGACAGCACACGGCAGCAGTGTCACATGGCTTCATAACAGGGTCTGCCCCTTTTCAATATTTTGCCCCGCTCTCTCAGCGACAGAGAGCTGGGTTCTCTGTGCAGAGGCTACAGTGACAGCAAAATCCAGCCGGAGCAGATAAGAAATGCTGTTCCTGTTAGAATTTCATTATCATATGCTGTGCGTACAGAGAAACAACTTAATTCTCAGTCCCGGTGAGCTAAAATATGATGCTGTTTAAATAAAGAATGAAACGACAAACAACAGCAGTGAAGGAGAAGTAAGAGGTTTTACTTTGATGATGTTGACCCTGTTGCTGTAGCAACACTAATGGCACCGTATTGCCTTAAGAAGGAGGTGGTATGCCATTAAAATCACTCTGCGATGCTGAAAGCTTCAAAAACAAAATGCTGCTGTGTATGATTGCTGTTGTAGCAACTGAGAGACTGCGATCACTGGCAATCTAAGGTGGAGATTATCCATTGTAGTTGTCGGGACAATTATAATTTTGGCATTAAGACTGATCAGACAAAGTCTTTTACAGTCTTGGATGAAATCATACGATTTAGTCGCTCTCCAGCTTTTCTCTACCACCAGTGAGATCACATAGTTTTGTCAGTGTAATGTATTTTCTCCATGAAACATGATCCATGTGTAGCAGTCAGTGTAGCATCAGAATGATCTGAAATCTTTTATTTTTATGACAGTTACACAATGAGGCTGTAAGGGGATATTTCGGGTGTTTTAAAGTGCATTTGTATGAGGCACTTCTGCATACTCTGTGTATTACCTGCAGTAGACGGCGGTCAGCACGCCCCCGTCTATTGACAAGCAGACGATGGCGCAGAAGCAGAGCTATGCCCTGCTGTGCACACGGTCAGCAGAAAAACACATTTTAAACACATATTTTCAATAAAAGTCAGTGTAAGTGTATGACACAGTGCCGTCAGACAGCCTTTTTTTCTGCGGCCCTAACTGGGAAACTGCAATATGCAATATGCTAGTTGAACAGCAGCAACACCAGTCACGGGCACGCCATTTAGAGTCAACATGTGACAGTAAAACATGACTTCAGCAACAGACTGCTACACCCACCATGTAAGGAGCGCTAGCACAGGTCCTTCATTCCAACAGCTGTCCGACTCTTTAACAGCAGCATGACTTTTTTCTATATATTTATTATTTATGAGTAATTTCTCATCTACTTTGTGTATACGAGCTGCTGTGACAATTGAATTTCCCCGGTGTGAGATCTCGAAGTCGATCTTATCTCATCTTAAGACCTCATGTTCATTACAGTTTCTTACATATTCTGTCACAACACAGCAAGATAAGTTTTCGTTCCATTAATTAAATCTTAATTAACATGCTGCTGCAGAATTATTGTGGAATTTATTTAAAAGTTATACTTTGACACATACCACGCCGTAAACACCCAGCAAACAGTTGAGTTGGGTTGAGTGGCACAGCATCGGCAGCTGTTTTTAAGTCGCACACGCAGCGTCGGCATATCATAATTAGCAGTGGCACATGTCAGTAAAAATCCTTGTATGTTATATAGGGGAACAGAAAGGCAGCTGCACATCATAAACATAGTTACCTCCCAGAATCGAAACAGCACATGAACAAGAGTGGCACTTTTCCAGCAGCTGCTGTCACTTTAACTAATGTTTAGATTCATTTCACCACATCTGGTAATGCAGTTCAAAGCGTAGATATTGTTACTATGGTTACCAGTACTTTAATGTAATTACAGACTGATGTAAGAGCAGTGTTTTTGTTCACTGTTGGTGTGTTCCAGGTGCTCTGATATTGTAGCCAGGGTATAACTGACCCTAAAATTGTGCCTTGGGGACGACCGTCAGCGTACTGTATAAATATTTAGTGGGGTTTTTTTCCTCCCCTCACTTTTGCTAACTTGACACTTCGCTCCTCCTGACTCCTCATAAAATATTTAAGAATGACAAAAAAAAAAAAAATGGCTTTGCAGCCGTAATAGACAACAAGAAGCTGTGTTTCTGGAGGGCAGACGTGCAGTATACGTGAGGGGCCTAAGCACCTGACTGTGTCAATCTTCGTCTTGCTACTTTTAGTGTTTTCCCCTCAGGTCATGTTCCAGGTACTCATGCGGATATTCTGCAGGTGTAGACATTCCAGGCGGTTCACAGGTTTTTATGAGCTGTGAAACTAAACTGCCCGTTTCATTAAGGCTCTAACTGTCTGAGTTGAACTTCTCTCCGTGTGACCTGACTGGCCCCTAACCCCTGACCCCTCCTCATGTTGATTTTTAATTAGCTTCAGTGATGATGTGACTAGGTTTAGCCATCACAAACAAACAAAGTGTGTTCCCATGTCGCAGCCAAACGCCTGTTTTTATAAAAGTCCTTCTTTCCCATAGACAAAGCGGCTGTTTTTAGAGGCAATGCATGTTGTTTGTGTTTCACTGAGCGTAAGATTTGTTTATACATCTATACATATAACTAAATATATGACATATTCTGACATCTTAATCGCACTTTAACAATAAAAAAATCTTCTGTTTTCCTCTTCTTTTCTTTTCTCTGCAGCAAAAGGTTCCAAGAGACTCTGGCTTATAAGGTATGCTTTTAAATGTGATTAAATCCCTCTGCTCCATTTATTATTCATTTGCACTCAGGCAAAATATCAAGTACAGAATATTTTATTACAGTGACTCACTTTTTTTTTTTTTTACAAGAATTGTGTTTAAAACTGAGTTCACAATATGCACACCGAAAGACGCCTTTGTGGGTCATGTTCATTAGAGTCTTGTGTATTCTTTTGCAACACTAGACAAGGTTTTTCAGCCTTGCTAATTGCTTCTTAATTAAGACGCTGCTGCATCAACAGAAGTATAAATTAGAAGTGGGTTAAAAAGTTACATTTTTACATGCCTAAACCAGAATGCAGTGATCCGCGTGAAAGGCTTTCTCATGCCGCAAATGTCAACGCACAGGAAAATTAGTAACCAGAAGTTTAGACAAATGAGGAATAGCCACTACTAACTAGTGATTTTCTAAACTGTGTTGCAGCATTTAAACTTCAAAAATGTCTTAGCTACTAAAAACCTAAAGGATAAGTGTGTAAGATTTAGAAAGCTAGATTTACAGAATGGGGCAGAAATGCGTAACTATGTTGTCATTAGCATTTAATCACCTGAAAATAAGTTAGTTAGTTAAATAGTTCCGTTTTTGTTGACTTAAAATAAAACAAACACTGCTGCTCTAGATGGGTCCTTTTACAGGTTTTTACCATAGGTCCTCATATGCTTGGAAGGGGAGGGTGATGTATTTGGTCATGAGTTGGTTGCAAACGGCAACCTCACCACTGGATGCCACTAAATCCTGCACAATGGACCTTTAATTAGTAACTACAACTATAGCACAACTGCAGTATATAATCAGGAAGTTACTGTACAATCACAATTGTCACAATTTACAATTTTAGCGGGGCAAACAATATTTAAGGTTTACCGATTTTTGTTTATCTATACGTATTTGGAGAAATAATTATGTTTCAGAGAGCGGAATGATTATGCTGGCTAACCAAACTGATTATATTGGCTTTTTTCTCCAAAAAGTTTTTAGTTTTGTAGTTTGAGTTATCTCATTTTTGTGAAATCTAAAAAAAATTTCCATTTACCACCCTTATTAAACATTTTATCATGTGTTCGATTAGATCGACAAGAGTGCATCTCTTTTACTCTTCACGCTAAACACTAACATTAGTTTTGTGAGGTAGTAGCAGTTACACCTGGCAGTTACAAAATATTTAGTAACAATTAATATCTGTGTTAGATAGATAGATAGATAGATAGATAGATAGATAGATAGATAGATAGATAGATAGATAGATAGATAGATAGATAGTACATCTATATTATACTGTAACTAGGCTAAGTTTGATTTTACTAAACATGCCACCAGCTTATTTTATAATTTAGATCAGGGGTCCGCAAGTAAGTTTGGACCCGGGACCAATTTTTTTTCTCTGGACAATCATGCGGGGCCATGACAGGTGGGGGGGAAACAATGGGTAGTATGACTCTCACACGATTGGTTGGTACCTTCCAATGCTTGCACAGTGCAGTGCTTGGATAGGTTACGGCATGAAATAGACGCGCCTGTCAAAAAAAAAAAAAAATTCTACAATTAATCTCGGGTCCGGATGATATGCCGATCCGGTCCGGATCCGGACCCCGGTCCGCGGGTTGGGAACCCCGGATTTAGATGTTCCAAATATCTGACTCATGAAAAACAAAATGCTCTTGTTCAGTTTGTGTCTCTGTCATTGTTTTTATTTAATTTAATTTTACATATAGACAGTAGAATAAAATGAATGAAATCTCTTGGTTCTCACAAAGATTTCCCAGGAAGTTACAAGAGGGAGGCTCACACCCTGCAGTCTCTCAATTCCTTATCGCTCAGCACAGACACAGCACTGTACTCTGGCCCATCCCGTGATGATGTATGGGACCTGTCAGTGCCCTGGGGAGATTCTGTGCAAAAGTTTGTTGCAGGTCCTAGCCATGGCAACCTCAAGAGTTGACATGTCACAACATTAGACCACCTTTTACTCCTTTCCTCTTGTGCGGTAAAGGAAACAGATTTTTTTTTTTTTTTTTTAAGAGACGTGGCTTGGGAGACATGGAAGATTATATATTATTCACAGAACAATGGGCAATTGTAGCATTCTGTGGTAGTGAGTTATTTTCTCACTGTTCTACAAAAGCCCAGCGAGCAAAAGAAATCAAAAATTGTCTCATTTTTTGTCTGGAAATGAGAAACTAAACATGTAGGCAGACAGTCTAAGAAATCTATATTCTATTTAAACCAGCAGACACGTTATCTACTTCTTTAAACCTGAGCTATAAATCTGCCCTTCCTCTCCTCATGGTTGCGTTTTAAACAGCCATGTTTGGTATTTGCTATTCGTTTGGGCTCGTTGTGCAGAATCCCACTTTTTCCCTATGCCTCTGCTCCCAACCCCCCTGCTGACACTTGCAGAAATAAAAGCTGCACCGCATTGTTTTATAGCAGAACCATAGTTGTCCCTCCCGAACTACAGTAGTTAAACAGAATGACAGCACGTTGACAAATGGTGTATCGCTGGAATAAAGGGCTAATGGTGTGAGATATTGGTGCTCAGCGCTAACTTTAAGCACTTGCTCCGTGGCCTTGCATTCAGCTCGACCCCACGCAGTGAAGAATGGAATCAATTAAAGCACTGCGGAAGCAGGTCAGCGATCGCTAACCGCTCCCTTGATTCACTTGTTCCACGAACCCTAGAAAAACCATGATTCATGCGGCCTTTCTGCAGAGTTTAGAGGAATGGTTTAATGCAAAAATCATCAGGAATCATGTAATGTGGTTGACATTTTTTTTATCATTTCATTTTCTTCTTTTTTTGCACGTATCTTACATTGGAACTAGTCCAACACACTTTACGCTCATCTGCATGCAGAGAAATGAATCAGGTCCTAACAGTCCCGTGATGCTGTAAAGACTCCACACAGACTCTAATGCTAACATCAACATGCTGTCATGCTCACAGTAACAATGCTTCGTGCTGCTGGTAAGGCAGGTAATATTTCAGTAAGCCCACTCACAATCCAGCCCCTGCACCCTCCCTCGCTCCCATTTGTGTGCTGTAATGTGTAATCGTCCATACATGCGTCCTTCTCAGTGCTGTAGTGTGGCACATTATCTTTTATGATATATTTTGGGTAACAGGTTTTATCGTTGAGGAACTTGACCTTGATGGTTAAGTTTCTTCAAAACAGGCTTCTAAGAAAAGGACGAACCTGAAAAGGAAATACAAGGTCAATGATTTATTGTCATCGAATGTTAACATTGGTCTTCAGAAAGACGTTGGTTGGACGCCGTGGTGACAAATGTTTGTTTCCATTGGGGGAAAAAAAGTGAGGGCGCCCCAAAGCTTGCTGGTTTATTTATACCCTCCCCCTATAGAGACCTCCCACGAACACAAGTGTGAACCTAAGACCGTAGGACGTATCCTTAATATGAATGCGTGCACAAAATATTATGACACTCTGATAACTGTTGAGATATTTCAGTGCTGGACTGACAGGCATTAAAATGCTGCTAGTGTGGCTACAAAAGAGACATCGATAGATGCTGGTTTTGAAGTTTCTGCACTGAGTTATTGGCCTTGTGATAGACTGCTGATCAGCTGGGACCTTTTTCCTGCCTCTCAACCCGGTGTGTGCTGAGATGGGCTCAAGCCTCCCTCTCCAAGGCTTTAAGCAGGATAAGCAGACAAAAAAGACGTGCATGCATAATGGTGTTAGTTTCAGTTATTGCTGTTGTCGCTGTGACTTGAAATCCTGACATCATCCAGAGCTTCAGTGTTAATCACCTGCAATAAACAGTTCCTGTGTTCTTTGTCTGTCCATGTTTTCAGGAACACATGATCCTCTGTCGCTTCGCAGACCAAACAGCTGTCCAGCTCCCTCCTGAGAGGAGACTCATAGGTACTGTTTATAATCTTACCTATTGTTCTTTGATTGTTGCATTGAAACCAAGAAATCATAACTTACTTGGAGACCTTCCAGACAGACGGACACAGTTCTCGTCCGATTTCTGTTAATCATGTTAACTTCGTTGTGTTTTCTGACGTGGCGTTACACGTGTGACTTCTCCCCTCCGCTCTGCTTTTCTTTTTTTCTTTCAGTCTAGACTTTTGAGAAGTGTGAAAAATGTTAATACAGGGATTTATTCAATGCGACAAAACAGCTGCAGTGAACAGCTGTCAGATCGGCGTTGTCACATTTGGAGAGAAGTGTTTTGTCAGGCTGAAACCTCCAGGCCTGTGCTGAAGCTTCACTGTACAGTGTTTCATTATGTTGAGGACTCTCTTCACCCTGATAGCTCTCCAGCTCTTATCAAAGCTTCCCTATGAAGCTTCCGAGGCTCCCCAATGCCTCGTCAGTCTGAAACCCTTTCATATGTATCTGACACTACCTGTCACAGTGGTTTCTGCTCTGTATCAGTTAACAGGGCTCAACCTCTCCCACGAACATTTTCTAACCATGTTTGATCTCGATATGTCTGGAGGCTGAAGCTCACATTTACTATGTCTGCTGCCACCTGCTACCTACCCGCTAAACTGCATAATATTATTCAAAGTCTGTTTTTAAAAGAAATCAGAAGAGAAAAGAGTGATAATCGGTGTGAAATTGTTGGTGAATTAATAACTTCTGTTGGGTATTGATACATACAAACACTAGGAAATGGACAAAATAACAGGGACACGCAGAATATGCAAACCAATTCAGTAGCACTACAACAAATGTTGCTTATAGAGCGAGACTGATGATCTCAAATATATCAGGAAGGAGCAGCAGCAAGCACACAGATGGGTGACAAATTAGAAGAAATACCACGGCTGCCATCATAAGTTGCCAGAACAGCGTCAGTGCTCTTTGGCATAGATTCAACACGTCTCTGGAAATCTACCCGGAGGGATGAATTCTTCCAACTGATACTCACTCAATTGGGGTTTAGATGATGTTGATGTAGAGCGCTGTCCAAAAACTTCCCAGAGAGATTCATTCGAGTTAAGATCCAGTGACTGTGAAGGTCGTATCATATAATCCACATCGTTCTCATTCTCATCAAACCAGCGACGACCTCGTGTCCTGTGGACGGCACGAGGACGAGGAGAGAAATGTCAATGTTGTTTTGGTCAAAAATCTAAATCAACTGGTGTTCGCTGCATGTTTCGACATGCCACAGAGCACGACGGGATGTGGACTGTATCATGCAGTACATGCGTATGGCAGCCTGTCCGCTCAATTATTCATATTTTTCCTTTTAATTTGTCACTTTGTGTGTTGACAGATGTGCCAAAAGAACTGGATTGTTATATACAGTTATTTTATAGTCTGTTCTGTATTTATAATTTGCCAATATTTCAATATTTACCACAGTTTACTGCTCGGTTAGTCTCGTTTAGAATCTTTTCCAGACATGTTTCTCGTGTTAAGTCTGAATGTATATTATTTGAATGTCAAAAACATTTTTCCCCACTTAAATATCAGCATTGACTCAGAGTATCAACTTGAAAAACCCAATATTATCATCAGCTTAATCATAATGTTCTTCTAATCCAGCAGTTCTCCAACTTTTTCTGGCATGCCCCCCTTCAGAAGGAAAACTTAATGACCTCCACACATGTAGAACCACTGTTCTGATCCATGCTAACATTTGAGACTGTGCTTTGTGGTGCTGTCATTTTGGATTTCCTTAAAGTAAAAGTCACCCCTCTTATTTTGTTTCTACCTGTAAGTCTAAGAAAATGTCCCTTTCTTTACTAAAAATACTGTTTTTAGTTGTTGTTTTTTTGGATGTTAAAATGAGATTATTTTTCTGTTTGTACCACTACAGGTAAACAGTGCATGGGCCTGGTAGACTTGGACCGCTCGTGGGCAGCAGAGACTCATGGGTACTCAGTGCAGGTGATGACTATGGAGCCTGAAAGCTGTTCACCAAAGAACAACATGCTGGTGGGAAGACCGGTGCAAAAAAATGGACTGGGAGTCGATGCTAGCCAACTGGAAGCACCGGTGCATAATTAGGACTGCGAGCGCCGCTGTATGCAGCAGAGCATCTTCAGTGTGGTCAGGGCTTGATAAAGCACCTGCCTCTGTGACTATTGGCTGTGTCATGATGGTGCTGAGAAAAAAAACTGTTTTTTATCCAACTCCCAACATTTTCTTTTCATCCACGTTTTGTAAGAAATGGAAAATAAAACAGATGTTTGCAACAGTCATCTGAAATCTCTTTCTGAGCTGACGGTAACAGTGTCTGGTGTGCTAACTGGTGAAAAGCGTTTTTCAAGAACCACTCCTGTCCTCAGTTATCAAACCTTTAGCTGCAGTGCCAACTACTCAGTTACATTTGTGTCTTTGCCTGAACTGTGTGATCAAGCTGTCCGTGTAAACAGAAGCAGCGGGAATTACACACCCACATTGCGAAGACGCCATACTTCCACATACTGTTTTTGCAAATTTCGTATACAGCCTTCGGTGATAGTCGGCTCTCTCTGTTGCCAGGTAATAACTGAAGAAGGAGAAATTCAGTGCTAAAAACTCATCTGCACTTAAAGATGAGATGGAGATTTACTATTATCTACCTCTCCTCTGTGTGTGTTTGTTAGACTGAGAGGTAAAGAGGAGGAGGAGGGGGGTATTAAAAGAGAGAAACTGAATTTAAACTCATATCACATCAGTTAAAATATGGCATCTGTCATGGTTCTACGGCCAAACTGATTATTCCCCATAAAGAATGAATGTGAAATATGCTATGCATCTCGTAATACGTTCAGCAGCAATGAATATTTTATGACGCTGGTGAAAAGGTCAGTGTGCTTGATTAGATGCGCGCTGTTCAGAGCCCGGTAGCTCAACATATTTCCAATCTTTTATACTTGAGACACCAGAGCCCCCTTAAGCTTTCATTCTCCCAGGTGAAACCAGTTATCTGTTTTCTCCCAAAAAAAATCCCCTGTTGTCACTTTTTGACAGTGTGTAGCAGCTACTTGAGAAATCTGGGGATGTGGCCGGAGAGCCTTTTTTTTTCAGCTTGCACTGAGAGCGCTGTTTCCAGCATCAGGCTTATCTGAATTCAGTCAGCGGAGTCAATCTATCCTGAGGTGAATGGCCACAGACCCAGCTCCTTCGAGGAGGAGCTGTGGAGAATTGTTTCAAAAGGAGATGTTCATGCTTGGCTCTGCGGAAGTGCACATTGCAGAAATGCATATATGCACAACAGAGTAGAGCGAGCGAGCGAGAGAGAGAGTAGGTGGCACTACTTACCGCTTGCATGAGACAGAGAGCAGCAATTCTGAAGTGGGAAGTGGGTTGATTCAACCCAAACAGTCAGGGCTGAAGGTGACTAGACAAGATGCTTTGTTTAAACAAAATAGGGGTGAAATGTGAGGTTCTTTCTATGTAAATGCTCAGCGTTTCTTTACGAATGATTAACCTCACGAAGCCTTTCTATAGGCAGCTTCAGAGTCAGTGATGCATTGAGCTGAATGCATTTTTTTTATTATGTAATTAACAGAATCAGGGTTATTGCTGCGTAGGTTTTCACACACAAGAGATTTGCAATGGTTTTGTGGTGCATAACATACATAATATACAAAGTGAGAACAAAAAATGATTCACCTCAATAAAAAAAAAAAAAGTTGAACTTGAAAGAAATTATTTTCCGGAGCTAAAGGAACTCTGCGTGCCTTGTAAATGTTATTTAATCAGCGACTAGTCTTTGTATATCCCATAATAATCAGTATTAAAACAATCATGTGAACACGTTTATGTATCTTAAACTTAGTGGACACCATCTGTGCGGCTCTGAACAGAACAATTTGTTGCAGCACAATACCTCTATCAAGGAAATAATGGTGCTTTCATTGTTTTATGAACTTCAGTTATTACTCGTAATTAAAATTCAGCTCATCTTGGTGTTTTCCACTTCATTACGCCCGTAGTGTTTATGACCGTTAGCCTGCAACAGTTCATTGCTTCATATTTGGGGTCTCTCACTGTTAGTATGAATCTCCCCAGTGACCTTATTTATGTTTTCTCTGTCCCTATAATGGGCACTGATGAGATGAATAGAAGGGGCCTCTGCTGCCCTTTGAATATTCACCATGCTTCTGTATTGACCATTTAAAGTACATCACCGCCAATGCCATGCTTTTCATTTCACTTCTGTTTTCTGACAAACAACCTTGAGCATAGAAGTTTGGAATAACATACTTTTTTTTTTTTTTTGGTTCACACTCTTTGGTTGCCTACAGCATGCTCCAGCTGTTGTTTTGCACTCCCTAATCATGTTGTTTTCTATTTCCCCGACGCTTCTCATCTTGCTTGTTGTCACCTCCCTCAGTTTTAGGATCCCCCTGCTTATTTTCTATTTTTGTGTTTAGTTTTGACTTTTGGCTGCTTTATTGTCTCTTCATAACATAATGACTCATTTCTCCCATGGGGTTCATTAAAGGAGTCTGTGATGTGGAGTTCACCCAAATCCCTGAAATACAGAAACTTGTATTTATTTATTTTTATTTTGCCCTGACATGTTGATCTTAAGTTTTTTTTTTCTTTCAATACTTGTAGCACCACAAAGAACATTTGGTTATGCTTTATTTTACTGGTCTTTTATTACTTTATTATTTCTGTACAGTGACTTAATGGCGACAGTCTTTGTAGATCTGTAGAACTGCTTATTAAATTCAACTAAATCCTAACTAAAAATGAGATGGGCCTCTTCAAACTTCAGGAGAAAAAACTGTATGGGATAAGTGATCAATATGTTTATGTGTGTATGTGTTTTGGGTGAACCGACCCTTTAAAGACACACGGTGTAGGAAATTTGTGATTTTTGTTTCAGAGTGCAGTACCACTGTGGTAAATACGGACAGGTGTATACGTGTATTTGTTATGATTGCATTAAAATAGTAAGCTGACAGCTTTGCTAAAAGCCAAACATCAAGCAAGACATAGCAGCCAGCTGACATTACTCACCAACAGCAAGGAGCCCAGCTGTCTGTCTGTCTGTCAGCCTTTTATTTCACAAAGCTCTTTCCAGCGACTAAAAGTCAGTCCCAGATTTACTCTTGTCTTGCACAGTCACTTTTCCATTTTCTCTTCTTAGCTTCCTCTCTCACCGTCCCCTTCAGTCCTTTCGTCTCTGTCACTATGTCCATAGAGGCTGCTGTCCCATCCTGGCGTAGTAAGTAAGTAAGCTTTTAGGTTGAGCATTAGCAATATTCGACTGCCGAAATCTAAATATAAAACCTATGTATAACTTACATCTGTATGTTGCGGCATTCATCACAACCACTGCAGTTCCAACAGCTTCGTAAGCTGCTGTGCTGGTGGTCCACCGCCTCCACTCTGAAGCCAAAATGGTAACCATTGTGGGGGTGAGAGTTCCACACTCAACTCAGTACACAGTATACTGCATTTTGCCATAATTGACACTCATGTAGCAGTAGAAAGCGTAAGTATGGCAGTACATACATGGCATAACATTCCCCTGGTGCTTTAAGCTCACAGTCCAGGCAGCCCGGCTAACAAACTGAGCTGACATTAGCTAACAGCAGCTGTTTTTCAGCTTTAGAGAGTTGATCCGGAGTAGCTGGAGGACATCAACAAACATATTCCCTATAAAATATGATCCAGTTTCACCCAAAAAAAAAGTGTGCCATAAAGCATTGCCCACTTCTCGCTGTCGATTGTACCCAGAGGACAAAGTGCGGAAACAAGCGTAGGGGTCGCAGAGTGGGAATGACAGAAACAGCCATTGTGGCATCACCATGATCTGAAATCTGATATTTTATGTGGAGATGTTGCATGTGGAGAGTTTTTTTTCCCAACATACCAGTAATGTTGGTAATAAGGGATCTGCATAACCAATAACTTTAATACATTTTAAATGCAATAAATCATCATGGAATTACATTCTTACAGTCCAGTCATGAAAAAAAAAAAGTGATTAATAGTCTAATTATACACAACCGGGCCATTTCTTCGATCACAGAGATCACACCTCTGCATAGATTTATGAGCAAGTTGTTGACAGGGCGTAACAAGGCGAACAGTGCCATGTGTCAACAAGCAGCAGTAATCACATCAAACCCTCATCTCATTCATCTCCTGCTCCCATTACTGGTAATGATGGTGTTTTCCATTGAGTCTGTACTGGTGGATTATTTTATCGACTGAGTAAAATTCTGGAGGCAGTGGGCTGTCACATCACAAAATGAGGCAGACATTTATAATTCTGCCCCTCAGACAGGAAGTGCAATTCACCAGACTTTAAATATGAAGTGCTGCTTATGACTCAGGCGGCAGATAATCACCTTAATAAAATCAGAATGGATGCAGTTTCCACACTGGGTGCAACCAAAATGTGTTCAGGATGTTTTTGCAAAGTATTATAGGGAGAATTTGCATTTAATAAAAGCAGCTGATTGAGCCATTAGGGGAAAAAAAAGCACAATCTGTCTGTGTTTGGAATCATTATGTCAAAAAATATTTCCATCATGTTTTTATTTACAATAATTACAGCTCCAACGAAAGCCTTTCCATTTATTCAAGTACACCCCAAACTGTGTCAACCCGCTCATTTTTGGATGTTGTGCTGCTTATCTTTTTGTCCTCTCCTAAAATCAGCCCCAGTAATTTTCACTGCATCGTCTTTAGTTGCGTGAGCAACAGTCTACCTGGGTGGGCGATGCACCTGCGTGCCTCAGCAGGCTACGCAATTAATTGAAGCGCTCGCAAAGCATGCGCGTCACGGAGCTCCATCTCACAGCCTCTTTTCCTCTTTGGCTGTACAGGTCACGATGTTAAATTAAAAAAAAAAAAAGTCCCACAAGAAGCTGATGACTGGATATCCGCTGTGTTATTGGAAAAAGGGCTGGAGATAAGGGACTGACTGCAGTGGGTGCTGCTGTTTGGAGAGCCCGGTGACTCTGAGGAGGAGGAGGAGGAGGAGGAGAGAGAGAGGGAGCTGTGCGCACTCTTCCCGGCAGAGTGCGTCCCGCTCCACACACACACACGCTCACACACAAACACACATCGGGGTCACTCTACTTCCAGGCAGCGGACTCTCTCTCTCTTGAACATCGCACATGAACAGTGGTGACGGACGCGAGCAGACCAGTCCTACCTGCGCACCATCAGCGTGCGTCAAAGAAACTCTGCCTGTTTCTTTGTCTAATTGTTTCCTCCGCGGTTTTTCCCCCATAGCCGGTGCCTTTTCTTTCCTTTTTTCTCTCTTTTTCTTTTTTGGATTACGGAGAAAGAACAAGCAGCGTGCGCAGCGCGCAACTCCTCCAAAATCATGGATTTATGGATAAAGTTGATGTTGTTGTACAGCTGCTGCTTTGGAGCAAGTGCAGACTTTGACGGCAGGTAAGGACACATGGTTCACATTGTCTACGTTAAGCCGACGCTTTTGTGAAATCACACAGATTTTTTTTTTGGTGAAGAGCTCGCTGCAGTTTCATCCCAGGCTGTTTCTTGTAAAAGCTGCACCTTTTTTGGTTAAAGGCTGCAAACTGAATATTATATATATCAAAAAACGTGTTGCTCCTGTGAAATTGCGTGCGCTCAAATGCGCTGTGATTCTTGGCATCTCCGCTTCATCCCTTCCCAGGCTATTATCCCAACTTTTTATTTAGACAAAAACACTGAATCCAAAGCAGTTGTTTCTGCGCCTCAGAGCACACAAGAAGTGTTTACACGTGCAAAATCCACCACAAGCGGCTCTTGTCTTGTGTCTTGTGCAGATATCAGGCAGATTGTGAAGTGATGTGACAGCATATCGCCCGGTGCTTCATGTTCAAACACGAATCCGATGAAGTATGCGAAGACAGAGGCGTGGAGACGAGCCAGACTCCGAAGAATGCATGCGTCCGAGATTTCGATCTGCCTATAGGTGCATCTGAGTTTATGAACATGATGCATGCTGCCAGCTTCTTTTCTTTTCTTTCTTCTCTGTCTGTTCTACAGCCATGCATAATAAAAAAAAAAATGTCAATTAGGTGCGGCCCATTCATTTGAAAGAAGTATTTAAAGACACGTTGCCAAATAGTTTGTGATGATTTAATCATTATTTAGATTCTCATTTGTTCCTGGGCTTGGACTAACTGTTAAACCAGTTTAAAGAGGTGCGTAAAATCGACTCATTGTGAGTTATATTGAGATGTATTTCTAGAGCTCAGTGTAAAAAAAAAAAAGTACATCCAAACAGTTAGAGGGTTACACAAACAGTCCTACTGCCAAATATTCTGCTTTTATTTTCCCTCATGTATCTCTGTCAGACAGGCTGAGCCCCAAAGCTGGATCCTCTCCCATGTTTCACTTTTCCTTTTTTCTTTTCAAATGAATGAAATAAAAAAAACTTTTGAAGATTATTGGAGGTAATTGTTATTGAAATAGTGTGCTGCACATTAAAAAAAAGAAAAGAAACTGCCATACCACCTGCTTTTGTTGATATATTTTGACATCTGGAGGTAATATGCCCCAAAGCGTCCTCAGTTCAGCTTTCTGTTGTGTTCCAAAGCATTTCAAAAGAAGCAGATTTGGATATCAAAAGGTTGCAGCAAGGAGTAAAACTGTCTGTGAGTGGCAGAGAGAGGAAGAAGGAAGTGCAGAGATATTACAGAATGTGCAAACACACACTGCATTATTGTTATTTAGGACATTTTGTTTCTTAATCATCAAGACTAATGTCTCTATGACAGGTCGCAGTGATGAGATGTGTAGGGCTTTAACCTTTTTATTTTACGCATTGCCTTGTGTAATGATCATTTATTTTAACCCAGCACCAGCATATTGTACATTATTAACATCCTTGCTGATGGAGTGGCTTGTCACCATGGTCATAATTTGCCAATTTTTATGGGTATAAACTTGCCCGGGCTTGAGTCTCTGCTTCAATATTAATTCATTGAGAGAATATCCCCTGAGACCGAGCACAAGCAAAAAAAAAAAAAAAGCCATTTATTACCAAGTCTCTCTCACTTATTGCCTTTTAGAGAGCGTTCCTAACAGGCTTATCCATCTAGTCCTGAAGGGTCCTTCACGGCCATCATTGGTAAGATCATTTTGTTCTCCCATGACTGCACATAATATGCTTACCTGCAAATCTGTGGCTAAAAACATTGGGCCCTTGTTGTTGTATCGTTGTTGCCACTTTTTATTCCAACCACGGACTCAAGGACAGCCGATTTCCTGTCATGCACACGAGATGTTAGGCAAAGTGAAAGGCAACACATACAGTAGAGGGTATTCTTTCCTAGTGATGTCACTAAATTGTTAAGTCCAAAGCAGCCAAGTAGCACATACCAGACCTCCTCGGTAATAATCCAAAGCCGTGGAGTGGTGCCAGGTTATGTTGGCGTTGTAATGTCAGACCCACATTTGGGCTTTGAGGGGTTGAGAATGAGTGCGAAAACTCTGTCGAAGTCAGATTTTGTGGGTATCCCAACTGAATAAAAAAATAAAACATTTATAGTTTTCTCAGTGTTCAGTATCCAGCATATGTCAATATAGTGCTGAAGGACGATAACTGACGTCTTTATTATTAGATTTAAAGTGTTACCCGAACAATAAGTGAAGTCTCCACTGACTGACAGGTCTGTGTTGGAAACTTAGATTCAAGGACCATACACTATACCGTGCACTCAGCAAGACATACTGTATGCACTGAAAGAAATTCAGCTTTCAGGACCTAAAATAACTGCTCTCCCTTTTACATTGTTGTCACACTCACTGAGCAAACAGGACAGTAAGTGGAAATCAATTGAGAGGCTTTACGTTGTATTGAAAAGGTGCTATGCAGACAATCGAATGTTGTTGAATGTCTATGAGTCATATAACGTAAAGAATGTGGGTGCATTGAAAGCATATATTGGCATGTTTTTTTTTCTGTTGTTTTATACACAGAAAGAAAGAATCTGCTGCACAATCCACTCTGTGACCCACAGAAAGAAAGAATCTGCTGCACAATCCACTCTGTGACCAGACACTTGTAATTTTTATTCAGCAGTCCCACAATAAACAGTAGATTCATGATTAATTAAACTTTATTGTTGGTTTGAAGGGCTGTGGCTGATCGACTGCAGTCAGGGCAGATCCACCGCCTTTCGCTGCAGACTCACCTTTTCAGGCTACATCTAGACATGCCATGCCGATGCTTAGAAACACTTCTTCACGTTCAAAACAACCGTCCTTTAAGCACTTAAACTGTAGCGCTGAACAGTCTCCTTAACAGTTGTTGACATCATATACCATACTACCTATCTGTAGTGGTTAAATACACTTATCGCAACTCACTTATGTATTGCATTGTAGCATTCCAGGCCTCACTTGCAATGCTATTATCTGGAGATTATGAGTTAATTGTTTGCTATCTCGCACATAATGGGTTAATTTAGCTTGTTATCGCGAGTAAATAAGCGATTTCCTGAGATGATGAGATTATATGAGAAAACGATCTCAGCAGGAAGTGCACTTGCCCGTGAAGCTGCAGCCGAGTTAGTCTTCTTATTACGTGGCATAAACTCATCTGAATGTTGTTTCCTACAGAAAGACACAATGCAACTTCTGCCTGTGTTAAATCTTGATTGAAGTACAGTCTAATGCATTGATCAGCTATGGGTAATTCTTGATCATTTGATGCTATCTATGCATGCTGGCACTGGGACTCCTAATCTCTGACAAACATTGTGAATAATAAGAGGAAACAACCTTCTTGTTTTCTCATGATAACGACTTAATTATCTTGTTTCTGACATCCTGAAATAATTAACTTGTGATCTTGAGATAACTGCGAGGATCGCTGCTCTTGTCTTTCATACAGCACGTTGTGAGGCGTCTTCAGATTGTGGGATATTTCTGTCGCTCTATGTGTGAATGAGGTAGACATTTCTCTGCGTTCTCTCTTCTGTTGAAGTCCATCGAGCAAGGTGACACAGGACATTATAGTCGTGTTTAGTATGGGGCTATTGTGTTGCACTGCATTACATCACATCATATAGGTGATTTCTCTAGCCAGCCATTCAATACCATCCATTTCCCCGCTCTTTGTATAAAAAAACCCATTTAGATTTAATAGGCCGGGTGATATTTGTCTCTATGCCACATGGTGCTGCGTGTTAATGTGATAGTCTTGGCAGTCTGCGTGCAGATCTGGCAGCGTGTACAGTCGAGGTGCTTCATTAAGACGCCAGACACCTTATGACTCCACATGCTCATGATTTCAGCTGAGCCTGGCAGGTTCGAGCAAGTCCTTCACACCGAAATGCTACAAATGCAAAAGTCGACATCCCGTGTGTGTTTGGGAGTCACGCTTTGCATGCTTCGGCGTGGATGCGTGGATGGATGATAGATAGATAGATTAAATTATCACTGCTCTGAATGAGGTCTATACCTTCATGGTCCTGATTATCACACTACACGCCCCTGTGCTGCTCCTCTGTGAGCAATGGGCTGACTACTCTTCACTGTCAGGCAGTGGAAACCAGCCAGCTCCGTATCCATTAGTAAAACAATGGAAGAAGGATGGCGCCCCGATAGTGGATATCAACTGCTCAGGTTCTCCTGGAAGAACCTTGTCTCATAGTCTGTGCTTGAGAAGAAGTGTCACGCTCCCTGCGTGAAGGGTAATAATTATCTGCTTGAGTTCCTTCAAGGCTTAGTGCAATTTAGGATTATTATTCAGAGCCTCAGGGTAATAAATACAGGTATTATACTCACGTCCATTTGATACGCCAGCTTTCTGTTCCGTAGGATATCACTGTGGACAAGATGTGTCTGAAAAACTTTTTTTTTTTTATCTTTGTGATGCGTCACCTTGGCTCCCATTGTGGATTGAGGTTCGTCGTCATTTTCCAAAATGTTCATAAATGTTTCATAAATGTACAAAGAAATGAAAAATAGGTGCCTGACATTGCAGCAGTGTTGGTGCGATGAAACGGTGAGCTGATGAATTTTTATTAAACCTTCAGTTTCAAGTTCAGAGCGTGTTACAGTGCAAGACTGCCGCCGGGTAAATTCAGCGTGAAGAGAGGACTGAGAGAAGCACTGAGGACATGAAATGGGATTCCATATTCACTCTGTGTATGCGTGTGGAGGAGAAAGCATTAGAGGCAAATATTTGATTCAGTAATCTAGGACCTGTTGCATCTCATAATGTTCCTGTCTCCTTATCAGTCCAGCTGCGCCAAACAGACCTCCCAACACCCCTCGCCCACCATCCACCGGGAGCCTGTAGGAGTTCAGACTCAGTTTCTTTGTTCTTTGTTCTTATGTCATGCCCCTCTGATCGTGACATGTTGACAAAACCTTATATATATAAACAGAACGTGTATATATTTTTCTTAAAATCCTCTGGGTGAATAAAAATGCTTCATTTTACCATTTTGTAGAAAGAAACAACCAAATATCTAGATTTAAGAGTTTCAGAGAGAGCCTCATCTGTATAATTTTGTGTTCAACTGATTTTGGATATCCATCTACAAAGAAATAGGACTGCAACTAAAGGTTATTTTCATTACTGATCACTCAGCCTTTTATTTTCTCACATAATCATTTTGTTCTACAAAATGCCAGATTTTTCCCAGAACCCAAGTTGGCATTTTCAAATTGCTTTGTTTTGTTTTTTCAGACCAAACCTGACGACATTCGAGTTACTATCATAGAGGACCAAAAAAAAACATTTACATTATTCATATTTCACTCCCATCGCATTATTTGTCAAGTATCAGAGTCACATAAGATGTTAAAGCTAATTAGCTGCATACACTGTTCTCTAAATAACATCTGGCAATCAACACTGTTTCAAAGCGACTTATGGCGACATAAAGACTTGTGAAGAGGCTGGAAAAGAAGCGCGGGCGTAATAACAAACTTCAGTCACACAGCTGATGATTTTCTGACTTTCTTAATGTTGGGAAGAAAAAAAAAGGTTGATAGATCAGGGAACATGATTAGTGCTAAACTCCACTAAATCTTAGATCTTTGTTATTAATGAGTGTGCTTCTATTTGAAAAGAGCTTTTTAATCGAGGCCATTACAGCACATTGTGTGTAATGAAGACAGAACCTGGACTTTCTTTTTCAGAAATCAAAATATCTCTTTAACCCACAGAATCTTTTGAAAAATATTAAATGCGATGGTGGATCCTGCCAGGGCAGCTTCCTGCTCGGGGTCACTGGGTTGAATGATTACTTTGTAATGTCGACTGCAAAAAGAGCATGAGGCTATTAGGTTATACAGGAGCAGGTGCACCCATAGCAGCATAAACTCTTCCCACGTGATGCCTCCATATTCTAAGACGGTAATTACCATATCCACACAGATGAATAAATTCAAGAGCGTGTGCAAGAACACCAGCTTCCAGGCACCGGATTTAAATATGACAGAAATGTCATGGCTGGTTGTCAAATGTTTTTGACACCATCATCCAAATGAAGTGATTAAAGCCACAGGCAGAGATTGTTTTGTTGTTTGTAACATGTTAATAGTAAGGAGGGACAGCGGGTGCCATGTGTGTGTGTGTGTGTGTGTGGGAGTGCATGTTGCAGAGATAGTGGCATCTATCCAGACCTCTCCCTTTCCTTTCCTTTCACTTTCTTTCCCATTTTGTTTCCTTTCCTTCCGTCTCCTCTCTCACTGCGGGCTTGAAAATTTCTCCCTGCCTGACTGCCTTCCTGCTTGCCAGGCAGCAGACGAACATTTTCCCTGGATCTGCCACTCTCACTTAGCATCCATCGAGTTTTTTTTCTCCGAAATGAGGTGATTGGCAGCGGGGGCATGCATTAGCATTTCCTCATCTTGGCATAGAGACACTAACAGGCAGGGATAGTGGCAAAGGATGTGCCTTGAATACTGAGCCACAACCTCACTCTCTCACAGAGGCACAAAAGAAAGCACCTTTTGTGTAAAGGAAGTATATTGAGAGAACTTCTCTTTTGTTTTGTAACTGGATTACGCCGTTTCCAGCTCCTCGGTACAACTTAAAACCTTCACAGTCAGTTCAAGTCACAGTTTTCATATATTGGATTGATTCAGTGATCCTCGCAAAACTCTCGTGTGCTCAAGACATCTTGTAATGATAATGAGAAAGAACAGTCTCGGGAAATAGATCTTTAATGCTACTGTAGAAAAAATCACCCAGCTTGGTTTTTCCCTTGCTGCTGATTCATTTATTACTTGCTATACTTTAGGTAACATCTCCGAGCCAGCCTCTCAAAGCATGCGACTCGGCTTTTCATCAGTATCCTTAAATGGACTCATTCCTTCTCTCTATTCTCTCCATAAATATGTGGTGAGCTTTTGGTACAGATAAAAAGGTAATCCACATGCAGTGTCTGCCAAGAAGCTATTTCCTGCCTTGAGCAGAATAGAACATGGTGTAACAAAAACATCCTGCTATAATTTCTCTTAGAGGAATTGCAGCATTGCTTGAAAAAATACATTTATACCTGTATAAACACTAATACCTGCGTGTGTGTTTTCTCTGTCAGAGGGATGCTGTTATCTTCCAGTCATGAAATTGTCCGATAGATTCTTTAAATGCAGCCACTCACGCTGACACATGTTAATGTAATGATATAGAAATTATTTTCAAGGCCAGCACCGGCAAATATACACTCTAATCTGTTTCACAAGCGTCAGAATTAGCAGTGATGTGGTCTCCTCAGATGTGATTGTCAGTGGTGCGCTGATGTGCATACGCTGAGGGCTAAATTCAAATTGGGTCTGGCAGGCTTTCAACGCAGGTCTCCAGTTTGACATCACGCAAACCAACAGGATCTGATGTGCTATCAGTTTTATTCCCATGATGCAAAGATGATCTGCAGTGAAAAGTCGCGTTTCAGCACCCTGAGAAAATGTAGCACAGTGTACTGTTGCTCTACACTTTAATTAGTATGCGGAAATCAATTGATCGTTTCATCAAGCAAAGATTCAAACATCTCCAGTATGACTATCTGCTGCTTTTCTTTGTCTTACATAAGAGTAAGCAGAATATCTTCGTTGTAGAAAAATGCAAAAAGGCATTCTTTCAAGTATAGTACACAGGATACAGTCTGCGTCAACACAGATTAGTCAAGTCAGTTTTATTCATATTTAGCCCAGAATCACAAATTTGACTTGAAGGGCTGTACAATCTGTACAACAAGTCACTTTGTATCCTTCAGACAAGGAAAAACTTCCCCAAAAAACATTTAACAGCAGGAGAATTAAACAAATCATGTAAGTGGTTTGAAGCCTGCCCATGAACAGCTTCGAAAAAAGACCCCTGCTTTTCATTAAGACATTTTAATTGGCTGTGAACTAATTATGTCATCCCCTCACAGGTGGCCACGGCAGATGGCCTCATCCAACGGCCTGTGTCGATATGGAGCCAGGGTGGACTGCTGCTGGGGATGGACGCGACGCTCCTGGGGTCACTGCCAGCGTGAGTGTCACCATGCCTGCTGCTGCTGCTGGGGATAAACAGGGTTAACAAGGTTGCCAGGTTTCAAGCTGGGGTCAAAGATGCTGTTAAGACAGAGGAGATGCTGCAATGCTTCCACAGGAGAGGCTTTGGGGGAACACATTCAGTGCACGTTGTCACAGCACAAACACACACGACTAATGGAGCGACACACCTGGGACAATCTTTGAGAAAAGATTGATGGAAATGGCTGGTTGGAACGGAGGACTGGTTGACATTTATATTCACACAGCGGGTGGCCATAATGAGGGAGAGACTGTAGCTGCAGGTGGACACATTCAAGGGTAGATAGAAGATTGATTATAGATTACTGCTGTGCAAAAACATACTAGGTAATGCTGTCTGGGCAAGAAACATCAGGACGAGGGGTGGGAACACAATCCATGGTGTTGTCAGGTGTACAGACCTCGACTCATCTGTATACTCAGCAACGTGACTTTAGAGGATTCAGAGGATGTGTCCTGTCATTACCACACGCCCGCGTTAGATGAACCGTGCGAAATATTAACACGTAACATTTTCGACATATTGTGTAGAGCTCCTCTGCTCTCCCGTAACGCTACCCAGGGAGGTGTGAATATACTAACATGGCTTTCAGATCTGGCCGGTTGCCTCGTGAATGTCAGATAGTCTGCTTGGCTTGGTGCCCGTGCTGGTATGGCTGCTGGCTTTGCTGTGGAAGTTTAATCAAAAAAGGGGGTTACGGATTTTTAGCAACGTGCAAGTTAAGGGAATAATTATACATTTTGTGAAATATGCTTATTAGTTTCCTTGCCAAGAGTTAGACGAGGAAATCAATACCGCTCTTATATCTGTCCGAACATGAAGCTGCTGCCAGCAGTCGATTAGCTTTGCATAAATACTGTAAAACGGGCTCACGCTACACTGCAAATTAAACAAACAAGAGTAGAATAACCAGTCTTTATGCTAAGCTAAGCTAATTGGCTGCTAGTGATAACTTTATAGCATACAGATACGAGCGGTATCTTCTCAGCCAACTCTCGTCAAGAAAGCCATTAAGTGTAAAATAGTTGCTTTAACGTGTGGTTATCACATCCCAACAGAGGACGAAAGTTTCTCTGTTTGTTATTCATGTGCTGTGTTGTTGGAAATGCCAATTTTCTTTCCCCCCAGACCTGTAGTTTTTCACACCCTTAAATTTATCTGTCATGCTTTCTGATATTTTTGGAATTCTTTCCGTCCTCGCCCCCTAACAATTTTTCATCTCAACCCGACAATTTCCATCTCAATAGCGCCACTTTTGTTTGTTCCACGACTGCACTCACCGAGCAAACGGTGCATAACATGGCAACGTCGGTCTCCCCCTTTTTTTTAGTCAGTTTATCAAAAGCGACGTTGCCTTTTTTGAGTGAAGAGTATCTGAAATGTTAATGTGAAAACACAGTGGAAAAATAAAAGCAGTTCCAGCAACAAAGCCTTAAAAGTTATTGGAAGCTCTTATTAGGTTATGGGTTGTGAAGTTCCTGCTGTGGAAAAGACCTAAAAAGGTCCATAACTCTGCATGTTTGTTTTGGCCACATATTTATAGCTTGTTAAAATATTGTTTATTAATCCACTCATCCTGTGTTTATCATTGCTCAAATGGACATTTTTTTGGTTTATGTTCTTTTGTATTGAAGCTCATGCTAAAGCTGACCCTTTTTGTTGAACTCACTGTGATTTGTATATTTTTCATAGGAAATAATATGTCACACACTGCTTGTTGGGTCCAAAGGTCTGTGCTGCTGCAACTAAAAGATTGCTGAACATGTTGAGTTTAGCGGATACTATTTCACTCTAATTTCATGTAAAAGTGGCAGACTGCCATCTTTACTTCATCGTTTGCTCTGGAGAAGACAGTATAACATGAGTTCATGGCCCCAGTGTTTTGTATTCTTACCGCTCAGCCAGATTAACCTGAGGTCTTTGCCAGACAAATCTGCTTTTTATCCACCTCTCGCTACATGTCTATTAGAAACAAAATATGGTAATTTTATTCTTACATAAACTTACATAAAAACGACTTATTCTAGTGTTTTATGGGACAGACCTAGACTTGTAGCTCGAGGGGGGTTGATTTCATGCTTGTAAATTAGACCTAGACTTAATTAGACTTTCTTTTCTTTTTTTAACAATAGCTGGTCTTGTTCATAAAGCTCCTACCCTTTCCCCTTGACGCTTGAACTACACCATCTGTGCTGGAATGATTTAGGCAAAAACACACCGCCGTTTTTTACTCAGACGGCTCAATTGTATCATTTGATAGTGTTTGTTTGAACATGGGGCCAAACTCAGCAGTAATCCTGGCAGGAGTCAGCCATCTCAATGCCCAATACCTCCCAGTGCATCTGCACTGGGCTCTCTGCCTTCACAGCTTCCCATGTTCAGATAAATTAAGGTGGAATAGTTGTGTGGTTTGAATAAGGAGGAAATCTCTTTATTAACACAGAAGCTTAGATTAGGGGGCAAGACATGATTCATGTTCTCGTATTTTACCTACGTAAAACCAAAAACATGAATGTAAATCAACGCAGCGCATGCTGTAGCTTAATTCAACAAAAACATTCATTGTTTTCCCCCCAAAGAAGGGCGATGACACATGATACATGTGGCATTTATTCACCAATAAATTAAGCACAGTTTAATACGTCATGTTTGCATCAATCACTCGACCAGCCAAACAGCAGTGTGTCGACATGTTTTCTTTGTTGTTCTGGAGTCCTACACGTTCCACATTGAGCCAAAAATATGAGCTAATTTTGAGCTTAAACACCACATCAAGCTGCTACGGTACTTTCACACCACCGCCATATCCATTCTGTGTGTTAAATCACTCGACAAGTGCCTGCCTTAATGCTTCCGAATGCCTCCGACTGGGTGCTCAGCTCGAATCATTCACTTGAGACCACAATCAGTATTCCATCAAGTCAGTAAGATGCTGATTTAAACTGTAGAGGAGGGAGATGGAAGGTTTCGGAAAGAAAGAAAGTGTAATCATAGGGCCGCATCTGTATGAGAGGATGCAGTCTTTACAGATTTCAGGTGAAGTTTTTGTGGCGATAGAATAGATTAGATTGTGGTTTTCTCAGCCATGGAGCTCAGTGAAGAGTTTGTGCGACTTCTCTCAAAGAATGAGATACTTAATGGATCAACCTTACCTTTTTTTTTTTTTTGGAGGACAGAAAGGACTAAGAGTTGGAGAGAGTAAAAATGAAGTGTAAGGGAAATGGTTTGGAGGTAAGGAGTTAGAGATGATTGCCGTTAGAGTGGAGGAGAGACGTCAGGAGAGGGAGACAAGTGAGGAAATCAGGCAGATGGAGAGAGAGAGAGAGAGAGAGGAGCTTTAGATTTATAGCAAACTGAAGCTCGACTTATAATGTTCTGACAGGCCACCCGGCAGCCTGAGCCACACTTGAAGCTACTTATTCTAACCAGCTGCCATCGTGAACGTTTTACTGCCATCGAGCATTTGAACATTTGTGCACCGATTTCATTTCTAATTGCATTCTCAGTGTAATAGAGTTTACAGGAATCATTCTGGAAATACTTTTCATCTCTTCTTTTCATTTACACTCTTGATTAAGACTAAAAAAAACTGTCTAATCAACAGGTTGATCCCAGTAGTGTTAGTATGCAAATGGTCCTCTCAGTCAGTCAGGTGATACAAGATCTGTGAGACTTTAATTTGGAGCTAATTTCATCCATGTTAGATGCTCTGAAAAGTGTTTGGGCTTTTGCTACAGAAATCATGAAGACAAATTTTCCTTCACAGGACCACTTTAGGAAGGGACTAAAGAAGTCAGGGTTACACAGCCCAGCATTCGTCTGAATTAAGCTTCTGTTGGACAGCTCTGCACCTCACGTTTAGCATCAGCGGCTTATATGTAGCAAGGAGGAGAGTAAAGGTGTGGTGGCAAGTGGGGTGATGGATTCGGGTGTGGTGCATCCGCCTTTCATGCAAGAGACAGAAGTCTAGGTCCGGTCACATGCCTGCAATTAATGTCTTCTTTGGTTTATTACTGTAACCACAATCTTACCACAACCATAATCAAGTGATTTAGTTGCCTCAATGTGTAATTGTTTTTATAAGTGTATAATTACCTGAAGATGAGAATCGTTGTGTTTTTGTTACGTCCGTGTATGTTTTGGTCATTGGATTTTCCGTTCAGAAAAGGATATCAAAAAACTAAAAATGAGTAGTTATTTGATTTTCATTTTAAAATTCAAAAACTGAAATTGAAATTCAAGATATTTTTTCTTTATCAGGGTCAAGAAGGGATGAACAAAACTTTAAAAACTGATTTTCATATCCTGTTTCTAAAAACAAAAGATAAAATTGTTGGAAGACAGAAACAAAAAACAATAAAAGAGTGTGTCTAAGGGAAGAGGACATGACTGCAGAAAAACTAAACCGCATATTTCAGGTGAAAACTAAAAATAACTGCATATGATCAGGAATTTTACCTGACACACTCTTTTATTGTTTTGAAAAACAATGTACTGATCCATGTCCATCAACTTTTGCAGCAGCGTCCTCATATGTGCTCTTACTTTGAAAACGGCAACTTCCGGTCGCACAATATGAAAAAAACTGCCGCTTTTTTGTTTCTGTCTTCCAGCGATTTTATCTTTTGTTTTTTGAAACAGGAAATGAAAATCAACTGTTTTTTTAAAGTTTTGTTTATCCCTTCTTGACCCTGATCATTTCATTTTTTTGTTTTTTAATATCCTTTTCTGAACGGAAAATCCAACACCAAAACATACACGGACCTTGTTACCTTACACCTCTTTTACATTTCCTCTTTCAAGGAGTCTGCTATATTGAACTACATATTTCTGCAGTAGCACAGGATGGACAAACTAAACACTGGCTTTAGATACTGTAGAGGCTTTTGTGAAAAGGTCCTACACACTGGCCCTTTAAGTTTGGCTACCTGTAACCAACAGCTTTCCCCAACATAAGTCTTATAATAGCTGCTAGGATTTAAGATTTATCATTGATCGTCCATAAAGATTTTAGAGACAGATGATCAAAATTGAAGTTACCCCCTTAAAAGTTTATTGAATATATTCTTGGGTTTTGCAAAATCATCTAATATTGAGGGGTTTTTTTTGCAGATAGGGTCAGATTATATTTGAAGTTCAGATCAGGTCAGAAATTTGACTTGATTTAGTTTCGAGTTGGCTCCCTAAAGACTTGCCTGGACTTTTGAAATCAAAAACACTCTGGTTAAGATTCAAACCAACCAAGATTTTTGGATCAGGTAAAATGTTGGAACAATTTAACATTAATAAGAAAATAACTACTAGCACTTCGTGTGTAGCCACACAGCTTACATTTAATTTTGAAGCCTGTGTATTGAAAGCACTTCAGAGTTCAGAGACGTGAAAGACAAAAATATACTTGCAAATTGCTTATGAAGACTTGTCACTTGGTGTCTCAGGCGGTTTGACTTGTTTTCTATTCAATTCTAGCAAAAGACAGCTCTGGTAGGAAGATATGCATATATTTTCTCTGCGTTGTAAGAGAGCTGGGTTGAATTTGAGCTCCATATTAAATAGATCACACATTATAATTTCTTCAGCAGTCCTGGCGGATTTTACAAATCCATTGAGACCTGGATTTAGTTTGATTGAGTGCAGTCTTTGTTTCAACAAATGGTGTGGACCGGATTAAGGCAGGACTTTTGAATTGGTAATTCGAGCTAACAAGTGAGCGATGAAAGCAGAAAAGTGATATCTCTGTTTAAGTAATTCACTTTATCGTGATTGTCTGTGCAGTTTCCTCGTCTGCTCTATTTTCCTTTCATGAGCACTGGGCTGTAAAGGCTCGTCTAAAAGTGTGCCTTTTCATCTGCTTGAGGTAATAAGCCGAAAACAAAATGGAAGGTTTCTGCTCGTAAAAATTAGAGGGAATATATGCAGAAATAGAAAAAGCACATGCTCAGACACAATTCTGGCTTTAAAGGCACTTTGATACAGCGCTTATTTAAAACTCAAATAGCTTGTAAAAAAAAAAGAAAAGAAGAAGAAGCTATCTGTTCACAGTCAGGTTGCTGCAGGATTTGTTTTTATACTAAAGGAACTGACACTGTGATCTCTTTGAATGATACTGATGTAATTTTAAGTGAGTATTCTCAGTCTGTGAGACTGAAACTGCTTTATTCATGTGTGATAAGGGATATGTAGTAGGAAAATATCACAAAACCTCATTTTAATTATTAAAACTCAATTGCAAATGCATTCAAAATGTATCACCTAAAGTCAACTGGGAATATGTGTGACTCCAGAACTTCAGACTATGTGTGCATGTTTTTCAGGAACGTTTGCTTGTCAAATTGCAGGCTCTGCCCTCTAACATCATGTTTATTTTTTATTTTTATTTTTCTCTCAAATTCTTAGCAATGCCCGCAACCCTTTGTTTGTTTGGCTATTTGTTTTGCAGCTCTCTTCGCCTTAACTCACAGAGTAGCCCGGATAAGGTGCCAGCCTCAAGGTTAGCTCCACATGTTTCTTGAAATAATCTTGCTAGACCTGTATTGCTGGGGGCACATCCTCTGAATCCTGGGCTCTCTTACTTATTTATAGAGCCAACCATCCCCTGCCCCCCTCCAACCTCATGCAACACCACTAACACATCACACCCTTTGGCAGTGTCCATCTTCTTCCCCTTGGCCTCAGATCTATGCAAACAGCTTACACTCTGCAGACCTGATTTCACCTGAAGCCATGTCTAACATGAATTATGCCGAAGTTCTTCAGTGTCTCATTAAGATTCGACTGCCCCTCTAGTCGACCCTTTAGAATACTAATGAAACCCTTGAAGCTTGGATCCATAATGTTTTTTAATTAATCAATCAGTAATATATCCATCTGCGTGGTGCAGAGTAAATGCTGAGTATTTAGTGTGGTTGGAGATGCTCTGCATACGTAACTAAACTAAAAATCTTGATTAAGTCAGTCTGGTGGAGAATGCCAATGCCATCATACTTTATCATTTAGGTAAATAAGATGTTCACCATGATCCGTCATATGGTTAATCCATGACATTCTCACTGCATATAAATGACAACGAGATGAAACAAGTTCAGACTCGGGATGATCAGACATCTCTATTTATGCTCACATTAGTCCTGAATTGATTTTGTAATCGGCTGTGCAATTTTAATAAGAGATCATTTGTTATTCATCAGACAAAAATGCCAAATATTCTCTAGTTCCAGCATCTCAAAAAAGTTATCCTTGTCTGTGTTTTATATTATTTTAAACTAAATACTTTTGGGTTTGAGACCGCCACTCTCACAAATAAGGAATTATTTATTTTACTGGCCAAACTATGAATTCATTAATCAGAAAAACAATCAGCAAATCAGCTGTTAATGAAATAATGATTACAAGCATCCTTAGATAATTACTTGGTTAATTGCAAGATGGTGATATTTGTTATTAGCTCATGGTAATGATAATGATTTCCCCATCTTATTGTAATGGATTAATGCATTGTTCAAGTGTAAAAAATTCATACACGATATCTGTATCAATCAGAAAAATAATACTTTCCTTTGTGTTTACCATCAGGCATCCATGAACAGTCAATAAATCAAAAGAATCTGCATCAGTACCAGCAGTATGCTGTCCTGAGAACTGGCTGATGTAAACCAGAGTGAAAGTGTGTCATCACTCGGCATGTTATGATGGTGTTCATGGAACGAGGGTCATACATGCTATGTTTGGCCTTCCAGCTGGTACGACCATTTTTAGTCCTCCGTGTCCTCTGCCGTGGTTAATGAACACTGGCTCGTTCCCCTGATCTTTCTGCCAGGCCAGGGGCTTAAAAATACCCTCAAGAGTCAAAGCCTGTTGATGGCCGCCTCTGATCCTGATAATCAAATCCTCCCCCATGTAGGAGAATAACTGAAAGCATAGCACTTGACTACCCTCTAACTAACAACATCAGAAGCTTTTTTTCACTTTAGCTGCTGACCAGACCGAGGTTTAATAAACTTCCTCTTTTCAGAAAAGTACAACTCTTTCCCTTTTCCTTTCAACAATTTGTGCCATTTTTAATTTGTAATTGTGACCGCTCTGTGTGTGTCAACACCCGGGCTCATATCACAGGCCTCTCCCAGTGGGGTAACAATACTTTCTTTCTATGTGATTACATAGCCTAATAAAGTGGAATGAGTCTGGAGATGTTATCGACTCCAGTTGAAGGATTCATCACATACCTTTGTGCCTTTAAAATTCAGTTGAACAATGTTACAGACTGAAACCTGAGCACCTAAATTTGTTCTTTCTTGGATAGCCTTGCTGCTCTGCAAGCTGAATGTCTGTGAATGAAAATTTTTAACTTTTCAGTTCTATTAGTTCTCCCTCTAAGCGCATTAAAGTAGCATTTATTTCATTTTTATCATATTTAAAAACCCAGATCAACCCAAGTTAAGTACGCGTACAGATCGACAGTAGCACTGTGTCAAATAAATGCTACCCCCATCTTTCAATGTATTGGCACAGTTGGTGCCGTGATGCCACATTGATGTTCAATCAATCAATCAATTCTGTGTTACACCTTTAATCTTACTTCCGTCCAACCCATTACTACACATTTTGAGTTTAGGGCCAATAGACCATGTTTACATGAAAGCATACCCTGTTTTCGAGTTCTGACTCCAGGTCAACACAAGGGTTAATCTACCTTAAATTTTCCTTCAATGCATCATATGGCCAATCCACAATAAGTGTAATTTTACTATTTCAGAGGCAAAGGGACAATGTCTATCTGATTAGTCGTAAACATCACACTCAAACCGGACTTCTTAGACAATTTTGTATCTTCTCGCTGGTATCTGAAACAATGCAGTGCTAATTTCATCCTCTAACCTGTTCGTCTTTTATCCTACCGCAACTTTCCACCAATTTTAAGTATTTTTATCTCTTACGTACGGTGGCCCTGAGAGCTTAAGAAAACACACACAAGTGAACAAACAACTGTGACAACACATTTAGAAGAAAAAGCTACAAGTAGCACAGAACAACTGGTGTGATGAACACTACTGTTGAATGCTTATTGTCCGCCTGAAAAGAAATGACATTTTGACTCATTTTGTAACACTTCTTAAAGATAACTGACTTCAAAAACTTCATGAGTCACAAACCACAACAACAACAGCGTGTTCGATTCTTTTTTAGTATCCACTGGAAGTTTCCGTTGTCATCTTTGTTATGTACTTTTATCATTTCTATATTTGGTTTTGGTTTTGTATTTTCTCTGTTTACAGCATTTCTTCTGAACACTGTGCACGCGTCATCAAATTGCTGAAGATGTTTTCCTTAGTTGCAGTGCTCTCAGGGCTACCATACCATACAAAAAACAGTTTTTTAAGCTACCCTTCTAATAGTTACACTGAGAAAGAAGGCTTCTTTATGTACCAAGAAGGTTGTTTGGATGAAATATCTAAAGAATCATTGACACAACGATAAAATAAACCTACAGCTGTATTGCCACAAATAAAACTACACCATCACATTGTTGTACATACACAGGAAGCACTCTGTCTCTCTTTGTCGCTCTTAAACACACTCACACACACACACACGTATGTAATGCCTCTTCCACCACAGTGATAATTAAGTCCACTGATTGCACTGTATTATGACAAAATTAATGAAGCTTTTAATGAAAATTAGTAACACTTGGCTGAGGCCCAGTGTATCAGGCATGCTTAGCAGCAAGCTGCAGTAAGCATAGTCAGATAAGCAGGGCGAGCCTCCAGCCTACTGAGACAGAACACAGGGAGTCAGTGAAGCTGTGCAGTTGCTCCGACTACCACGTCTTTGTACGCGCTCAAAATATCACCATCCACGCGTTATGTACGATCTGCAGGGCAGCTCTTTGCTGAGGCACTAATTATAATCTGCTGTTTTGGTGCTCTAATTGTTTCAGCTTCAGTCTACAGGGAGAATATTATTTGCAGAGGTAATCCTCGTTGGCTGGGTGCCAGTGTAAATATCAGCGCTGCATTTTAAAACCAGGATAGTCAAAAGTTTGGTGCTAAAAGGTCAAACTTCTCATTTATCTCACACTGTGTGAAATGATTTAGTATCAGCGAGGACAATAAAACTTTTCCAAGACCCAGCTCTGTTCAGAGTGGTTAGCTGAAAATGGCTGCTCCATTATCATTCATCAATGATAATAGCACTGTCACACAAGGAGAAAGAAACAAACACATTTCCTATATGAATGAGGCATCATGCTGTCGTATTGCTATAATGTGGAGTAAACAGATAATTTACAGCCAAGTCAAGAAGCAGTAGGATTAAGTGCTTTGTCATCCTGATCTTGTACAAGTACTCTTCCAGGGCGCTGCACTGATCTGTCTCTTCCTCTTTGAATCCCCCACCGAATAGCTCTGTGTCAGCCTGGCTGTAAGCATGGAGACTGCGTGGGACCCAATAAATGCAAGTGCCACCCCGGCTTCACTGGCAAGACCTGCAATCAAGGTGAGCTCTCGAAAACAAAGCTGTTACTTTGCAGTTGCATGTGACTTGTTTTATTTGTCACAGGGTGCTGGAATTGAAACATAAACCTCAAAGACAGAAAGAGGGAAAGTCAGAATATGTGGTCCTCCTTGCACACTCATGATTCAAATCCACTGCAACGCGCAGGCCTGCTGACGTGCCCCTGCCCCGAGCAATAGCAGGGTAATTATTGTTTATTGTGGCCAGATCTCCACCGCATAACACCAGCATTTTAAAGTTGCCACTTACTCACGGAGCGGAAGCTGGTTTTCCGACAGTGCTGAGGTGCTTTTAATGACAAGTGGAGGAGGTGGAGAGAGAGAGCTGAATCAGCTCGAATGGAAACGAGTGGTGAGGCCATGTTGAATGATCCCGGGAGTGTATCCTCTCCTGTGAAGATAACATCTCAATTACTGACCTGAGATAACTTGGCTTGGCTGTGTGGAACCAACGCTATTGAAAGAGTGTGCGTGCGTGTGTGTGTGCGTGTGTATGTGTGTGTGTGTGTGTGTGTGCGTGAGCTTGAGTGTGTGTTTGAGCTTTTGTGCATTTTCATCACTGACTGACGGATTGGACACGTTGAAAAGTGTTAAAGCTTCCTAGTTGGATGTAAGTTGACGTGCATCCCGGCGGTTTGAAAATACTTGTGGAATTCACGCCCTGAGACAGAAATAGGATAGTGTGTAATTAAAAACAAGGGTTGGGGTGGTGGAGGAGAAGGGGGTTGGGGTGTTGAAATCCTTTCCGGAATGTTCCAAATGACTCATCCTGCATTTCGAAGCTATAGGTGGCTCCTGTCTGCCCGGCCAGACGGCTGTACTTTGTCTTAATCTGCAACAAAGGGGAGAGGAAAAAGGATCAGCGTCCCATATCCAACTACAATGGACTTTGCTGCCAACCATTCAGACTGACTTATCTGACAAATGTGATTCCAAGACCTTTCAAGATGAAACTGTACTTTCAAGTATCCATCGAACCCTCATTTGTCCAATAAGCTCTAGACGCTTTTACAGAGCTTACCATTTTACTCAGCTTTGAGTGGCAGACTTGCCCTTTCAGCCTATTTAGGTGGAGATAACCTTGGGTTCTGTTTTGAGCTGGCACAAGCTATGGAAACCAATTTAATTATTCAGAAGCCATAGATTAGATTTTCTCATTTAAATGCAGCCTCCGTTAAACATTGATTTGAGGTTTACTATTGATGTGCCAGGTGGCCGATGTTTCGAAAGCATTCTAATATCCTGTCCCTCTGAAGCACTGCAGTCATCTCGAGGAGTCGACTGGAGGAGTGAAATCATTTGCCCAGAGCTGCTCCCCTGACCTCTGTGCTGCTAAAGGTCAAGGAGTCACCCTGACACACTGTAAACTTAACATTTAGAATTAATTTAATGTAAATATGTTTTATTGAGGCAGAAGTATATCATAAATATGGACAGCTGTACACATCCATCTGTTACGATTATATTACATGTGATTAAAAAACAGCAAGTTGATAACTTTGGTAACAGGCAAACATCAAGCACGTACAGCAACACGAGACACAACAGACGGCTAATATTACTTATTAGTCCAACAGCTTGGCGTCTGTGTTTCAGCCTTTTTTTACACAAAGCTCTTGCCGACTAAAAAATGTACTTTTGTCTGACGGTTTCTGGCTCGGTCAGCTTTCTGTCAACATTCCCTTTGGTCTCCTCTCCTCTGTCATTTTGTCCAAAATGACAGCTGATGAGCACAGATATGTTACCCGCTTGCCCAGCTCCAGTTCTGGCACGACACCATCTCTGCTCCTCGTCAAACATTTAAACGATTAGTTGGACTTGTTAAAGGTTAGGGTTAGTCATTCTAGGAAATGTGCTCTCTAATCCAATGCTCTTTATTCAAATTCAGCAAATATCTCCTCACGGTCTGCTGGCTTTCAAATGGGTAAATGGGAAACAAAGTGGCTTGTACATAGACACACAACACTATCGTATTATTCCAACCATTTCAGCCATAATTTGTGTTAGGAAATATTAAATTAGCTCACGGAGCGGAAGCTCACTTTCTAGTTTGCAAAGATATACTGTTATTGTGATATATAGTTGCAGGATAGCTGTGAGTATCTGGAGAATCATCCTCTCTGCGTTTTATCTGTACAGCAGCTTTACAAGTTCATTAACTACATAACTAATGGCATTTTTTACATTACATGTACCTGTTTCTTTGTTGCCACTATATCATAGTATTTGTTATGTTAATGGTTTCAGAATCACCGACCCCATCTATAAATGAGAAGAAAGGTGATCAGCACATTAGCAGACTACACAGCATGCATTATTGAAGAGTTAAAACACACAAAAGAAGGACGCAGTGGAAACTACTGAATCCATGATTGTTTCTTCATATAATAATAAAAACAATGGTTTGCAGCCAATTTGGCCCCTTCCCCATTTTGGACCAATTATTCAAATTCGGTTCAGTCAACTCACATTTACAGGGCAGCATGAAAAATGATATTTATTAGTTGAACCAGCTTAAAGTGGTTGACACTCCAGCTTTTAACTCACCTAATAATAATTTCTGCTGAGATGTCTCCAATCAAGATGCACAATGCATAATGAGTGGAGTTAAGCATTCGAATATTTCAGTGCAGACTGACTGGATAGACACCTGCACGCGAAGAGAGATATTTTGCGTGTTCGCACAAATGGACACATTCTTTTGCACCGAGTGGAAGGTGTGGTCAGAATGTGTGACCCTGAAGGCGCTCTGATTAAGAGGTGTCAAACACCTTAAGAACATCAGTTGTATGGAGCGACAACAAACCACAGGAAACACGAGTGTTTGCACTAAACACAACCACGGCTGATACTATACTGTATCGATTTCAGCACTCTAAGAATCAAAGCCATATTTTTACGCTGTTAAACTGTTATGAGCTAGTTCTGGTATTTAGAGATTTATGCTTCAAGGACTACCCGTCTGTTTTTAGTGCTAGTGCTCTTTTTCACCTGCCAAAAAAAGTTCACCTCGGTGTTGATTTCACTTTTATACCCTTTCCTATCCGGAAAAAATCTCAAGACCTGATTAAGGGGCACTCAGCTGTCAAGAATAATAACCTCGACTTTGAGGATCCCTCTCATTTTTTGAAAGCGCTTCACCTTTGGTGCTGATGAGAATTGTGTCTGTCATACAGCATGGTGAGGGAAGATGAATACGCTCTCGCTGCACAAATAAACTCATTATAGCGATAATCTGTTTAACAATTTGGCAGCACGCTCCCCCTGCTGATCCAATCATTTTAATAAGATGATTATTCCATGCAGGTGGATTTAATTAGGAGTAGTTGACCTGCTGTTAAGACACTATTAAAAGATTTTGCTGGAGGAATGACGTCTAAGACATCAGAAGCAATACAGCTGCAGATCCTCCAGATGCTGCTTTCTTCTTCTCCCCTCTCGTCTGTCAGCCAACTATATAATTAATGCCTCTTCAAGTATTTGGCACTGCAGTTAAAGTACGTATACAGTCTGTTTCTATATCTGTTGTTAGAATATTAGCTAATATCTGGACCATTCGCTGCTTTATCTTGGCAGAGCCACATGGCCTGTCTCCAAAAACTTTATGAGTACTTCCACTAATCTTCTCATGAACTGAATCCAGCCTAGGTGTAGACAGACACTTTGGGGTTGTTGGTTTAGAAGTCGATCTCTCTCTGTCACTGTTTGTCTTCCTGGCTATCTGCTGTTGGCTGTCAAACAGCTGCAAGTATTAGGTAT
This sequence comes from Larimichthys crocea, assembly GCF_000972845.2. Taxonomy (NCBI): domain Eukaryota; kingdom Metazoa; phylum Chordata; class Actinopteri; family Sciaenidae; genus Larimichthys; species Larimichthys crocea. Next base: position 3,592,319 of record NC_040020.1, read on the forward strand.
GCATGCATGTCATCACACTGTGTATTTTCCTTCAATTATCATCTAATCACTCCAAATTATGTTTGTTTTATCAGTGTTCTCTTTTATAACACGGTCATTAAAGGGGAGGGGGGGGGCATATTTGACCTTAACTGAACTCTGTGAGTGATCCTACTCAATATATTATACTCAATATAGAACACTCTGGCAGTGCAGCAGTATGTCCTTATGCCACGTGCAGGACAGTCCTCTTACTGTCCTATTAGTGAGCCAATGAGAAGAGATGGAGAGTAGCAGGAAGGTGTCGCATGGATACGGACTCTTTTAAAGCAGTGTTAAAATCTCAGCACCTTAACCAAGTGATTGTGAAAAGACAAGATCAATAATGTCATCATCCTCTCGCACGGTTATTTATCATGTTGCACAACTTCTGCCCCATTTAATAAATCTCAGAAACTACTAGCTCACAAAAAAAAAACTGTAGCAAGACTCATTTAGCACTAGAAATTTAAATCATCAGTGGACAGATTAATATTTTAAATGGATTAATGTGGATTGTGAGCATGTTGTTTTATGAACAACATGCGGGTGGTTCTGAGCCCCCTTAGTTGGTAAACTGTCAATACCAAGGCTGTCCTACGTGTTTCCACAGAGCACAGTGGCCTAATCAAAGCTATTTTGCTATTTTAGATTGAAATCCTTATAATCCAAGCTAATGGTCTTCAAACACTGACATGCGTGCATCAGTCCGACTCGGTTCAGAGATCACAGAGCTTGTGGTCTAACCTCAAAACCCCAAACGTTAATTATCCAAAGCTTCTGTCCTTCTATCTATCTAAGAATATAAACTAGGGTTAGTTCAACTGCTAATTTTGAGGTTCAGGAAAGATGTTCAAATGAAAAATATCATAAATGTGATGCTTTTATATTGCTTGCATGCCTACACACATCTGTATTGGAACAAAGGCAAGGTTTTTATAAGTGCTGCATTAGGTAGATGTCTCAGTTAATGGCTGTTACACATCCAAGTGTTAAAAAGAAGGTTACCGCATCCCTCAACAAGGAAATGCTTGAATGATCCGAAGCATGTAAAACAGTCAGAGGTAGCTGTATCACCTTCCTGTCACTTAACAATAGGTATTGTTACCTTACCGCCGGGGGAAAGGTCGCTGGATGGATAGATGGATAGACAGAAAAGGGGGAGGGGCTGAAATTCTAGAGGCTGGAGTGTTTGTAGTCGAGCAATGATTTGCTCCTTTAAATGGTAACTCCTGTCTACCTTTGAACCTCCAGATACAAATTGAGACGGGATCCTCTGAATCCGGTGAGATACTGTAATTCTCTCAGATCCTATTTCACCCTCATGACAAAAAAAGGAATGCAGACAAGACAGTCCAGGGCGGAGAGGAGAAGTGACACGAAAACACTTTCACTCTTTCTCCCATGTGCACTCCAATTTTTTTTTTTCATGTCCAATTCCCACAAATGTAATCCTCTTTGCTGCATAATGTTCCTCTTTACTTTTCAGGAATGTGGTGTGGTCAGAGGTGTTCTAATCCATTTGGTTGATGCTTTTCATTCTCACTACATCTCTCCCTCTCTCTCTCTCTCTCTCTGTCTCTCCTTCTCACTCTTCACTACCCTTAACTACTTTATCTTCAACCAAACCCCCGTCTTCTTCCCGCTTCCCCCACCCCATGCCCTCTAACCCATTTTCTTTTGTCTAAAGAAGAAGAGGTGGACTATTTAACCCCACCAGTGTGGGCCAGTCACCTTCCTCTCTTTTTCCCTGTGGATCATCAGCCGGCGAGAGTAGTGACGGAGGGTGAGATTCGTCGATCAACAACAGCTTCTCCTTCTTCCCCACCTCAGCAACATGCATGGTGCTGCACTGTGCGGACTGAAGAGGGCGGGGAGTGAATGTCACTTTCAGATATTTTCTTACTGCTTCCTGTCCTCCCCCTGGCAGAAGAGACACCCACCAACAGCAGCTTTTCAGTAGAAATTCAAGCATGACTGCCAAGCATGTCACAGTCTTTACCTCTCTTTCTAAGAAAAAGTCTCTCAGTACCAAAGAGCCATCATGATTTGTCCTTTTTGCACTGCCCCAGTCTTCGCTCTCATTTTCCACTCCAGTTTTTTTTGAGCACCTGGAACAAAGAGTTCCTCCTTCTCTTTAAAACCACCATCGACATGGACTCAGCACTCATGACTCCTCCATCGCTGCAAGCACAAGGCCTTAAGTTCTTACCAAGTGTTATCTTCTTTAGAGACAAGCATATCCCTAAGAAAAAAGCCCCTGCTAATCTCTGTCAGTGATAGAGGCGTGTCGGGAATGTAGCATAGCATACCTCAGTGGAGCTGACCCAATAAATCACTCCACTTTGCATCACTTCAGATGTGTCTTAGCGGTTCATTTACCGTACAGTGAACACCCTAGAGGGACTGTCCACCCCTGCTATCACCCAGGTTTCTGCAGTCCTGGGGCCGTGTCGAACTGTCAATCCGTGGTCATGTCTGTCTGTTATCTTACAGTTTTTCCATCCCTCTGTGCCCTCTCTCAGTCTCGTCCTTTGTGTCCTCTTTCCTTCTTGTCTGTTTTTTTTATATTTTTTCTACATAGAGGAAACCATGGCTGTCTCTTGTATCTGGCATGTGCTGATGCTCACGGAGCTGCCTCTGTCTGAGAATGTGACCACTTCAATAATCCCTCATTTACATTTTTAAGCTGTTTTTTTCCTTTTCAGTGCAACGGGCAAGTGGAGACCTGTTTCTCTGACACACTGACAATGGACAGTGTTGCTATGGTTTTCTGTAATCGCAGTAATGGGAATGCCAGTTGTTTACTGTGAAAACCAGGGAGGAAAACAGGGTTGACACCGTTAATTAAAAAATGTGAAAGGTGTCGATGTGTGTGTGCGTGTAAGGGTGAGTGCTGTGGACATTATCTTGTAGGAGAGAGAAACTGTTGTAGGGTTTGGATACTGACTCTGAAAATGACCAGAGCTAAGCCTTCTTACAAGGACCGGACAAATCATTTTAAGTTTAGTTTATTTTTATATGGAATTGAGAAACATTAATATCTCTCCAGGAAGAAAGTTATTTTCAACAGGCTTTTAAAAGAAGACTCTAAAAAAATTATTTCATATTCATTTAATGCATGCCAGCTATAGTGCAAAAGCAGTTTCAATGCAATTTTTGACAGGCTACAAGACAAGTTGTGTGTGTGCGGTGCTATTTCGACATTCATTTTGGCATGACATTGCACCTGCGTTTCTGTAGAGAAGCTCATTTTGGATGCCAGAAATCAGACAGCAAAAATATCGTGGCTTGTTGGTTTAGCTTCAAGAGGCAAACACACAGATCTAACATTTCAGGAAGATTTGATCCCTTATATTCATCCAATCATTATTATTATATGTACGGATAAATATAGATTTAATAACATTTTGCTTGCTTGGCACACATCCAAGTTTCATAGAATAAAAATGTTTGCTCCTTGTTATCTTTACTCTTGTTTTCAGTGAAAGTAACACTATAAATATTTCATTTGAGTTGCCCTCATGTAACAACTGCATTTACAAACTGACCCCTATATATCCAGAAGAATTTATAGTCATGAAACATGACGGAAAGCTTGGTGGCACTTGGTAAGATTCAAGAAGCAGATGGTCTGTCGTGTCTGTTCACTCAGCCAACATGACTGTAGCAGGCCAGAAGTTACCATGAGGTCTGTGGATATACAAACTGGGCATCTGCTCCGTCATTTACCCAAATTAATCTATGGTATCTGTTAAATATTGGAGGTATGTGGCACTCAAAGTATGCACCCCGCATGTGTCCGCAGAGCTAAACAGGGCTCCATATACAATGCGGCAGGCCAAGATGAAAACGACCCCTCCTGTGCTGTACAGTGAGATGAAGTCTATTTGTGATGCTTCTACTGTATCCCAGAAACAGGGGGCTGATATTCATAGTTTAAGTTATTTATATTTCTTGGAGCCTGTGTCATCATTCAAGCGTGATGGATTCCTGCATAGTTTCAAGTGGGATTTTTTTTCTCCTTTTGGGCCCAGCACTCCCAAGGGACCCCATATTTGGGTCAGGGGCTGCAAAAAAAATAGTTTTGGTGTTGTATGGAATAAATAAGGGAAAAATACACTCCTGTTAATAGTTGTCTCCACCTCAACTTCCAAAAGTCTTGAAACTCTACCTAAACTCTTATTTAGAAATAAAGCAGTAGGCCAAGAGTGGCCTTAAATTCTTTCATCCTTTCATAATCTGAGCCTTTATTCGATCGTTTAAAAGAATATTTCAAACATCCAGCAATATTAAGATCAATGACATGGCAAATTTTAACAGACAAACTGAAAGATTTAATTTCTAAGATCTGAATATTTATTGTTTTGATGAACAATGAACTGTGTTACTAAAGTATATGCACTGTTACCTTTCCTAAATGTTAGTAAAAGTCAGAAGAAGTATAAATACATTTTGAAACACACACTGTTCTTTTAGAAATGACTGTGAGCAAGAGCTTGGGCCATGAAGAGGGCGATCTAGTAACTATACTATAACCAATTCAGTGTGAACATGCCTCACCATCCAGTCCCTCTTCAATTCAATACTTCTCTGCAGGAGAACTAACACTATTTTCTTGACGAGAAAACGTAATCTTGAACATTACACTCAGAGGAGAAAGCACATTTGAAGCAAACTGAAATGAAAAATATTCCTTTGTGTCAGAGCGGCATAACTCCAGGCTACTCTGTAATCCTTGTCTTTCTCGAAGCATGACTGCGAGACAGAATCAAGAACCCGCTTAAATAATCGAATGTGCTCAAATAGACACATACGACACAACAAACGTTCTTAATTACAGCAATGAGAGTAATTTGTTACTCTCCACCGTTAATGGCAGCATAATCAATATTCTTTTAAAACAATGAATGCATATTGTATAGCAGAAAAAAGCACAGGTACTTAGTAGTAGTCTAGTCAGGACACTCTTGTCAATCTTTAACCATTTATTACAACATGTCATGCATTTTAGTTTGGCGTTACAGTTAGAGCTCTACTCGTGTAGGGGAAATCTTGAGCATGCTTGAACAGGACAACTCTGAGCTCATAACCCCCGCAAAACCTGAGATACACAACATTTGATGAAGAGAAGATAAACACACCTGAAGATGCTGGTGGAGGAGGTGATGGTAGATTAAAGGCAGCAAGTGATGTGCATCGGAGAAGATTAAATGACGTGTGACTATAATGGGATCTAAACTAATGCAATTCTCCATTAATGATGGCTCAGACTTATTTAGATGTCCTAGTATGTCACCATGCACAGTGCCACTATTTCTGAATCCAGCACACCTAAATGGAATACAAACATATATTAACTAAGCTGTAAGAAAAGGGTGATACAGGTAAACTTTTTATACATGGATGTCTAAAGATTAACAGTAATGATTGTTCAAGCGAGCCAGTGAGCCGGCAGGAAAACAATACTAAGGTGCTTTGACATGTCAAATATCAAGCTCTTATTGGTTGATTTCCTACAATTTAGACTTTTTTAATGAGGACACAGGTACAGGTGTAACTGAAACATTAATGGTGTCTCTGTTCCAGTTAGGAAGGTCAATAAGGGAGGTAACATACACAACACTAGGCCCCTGAGACTGAAATACCTAACTAGAAGAAAAACATGATCAGTGTTATTCAGAACGCTTTTCCTGCTATGCCATGTCAAAATGTCTTCCACTATAGAGCTCTGGGTTGGTTGTTTTGCTACAGTTTTAATGTCACTTTACTTTAGTTACATTTCTTGAAATAAGATTTCAGCTGAATCTACTGGAGGAATAAATAAACATGAGTATATTTATTTGTTTTTGCCACTGTAAACCCTTCACATAGCGGACACGGTAACTAATAACATTAATGGTGGCTCTGTTCCATTTAGGAGCATCAATAAGTCATACCCGTGAGGCAGCGAATACAACTCTGGGGCCCTGCAACTGAAATATCCGAATGGAATGCAGATATTAATAATGTTATTAGTTACACCTGTGTTTACTAGTCAAAGTGTCTGCTCTGAGGTGGCTGTAATGACTTTAATTTGCATAAGCATTTGACAGGTGTTGAGCTTTCGGCGTATTCCTTTCTCCCAGGAGCTCGCCCGGCTCGCCCCAAGTCAGACAGCATCATTTTTAAATAAAATAAAAAAAAGATTTTCATGGGCTGTTGTGAGATTTCTCTTCTTTTATGCCTGCATATAAAAAAAACACTAGAATTATAGGTATCTATCAAAGGATGGAGCAGCGACTACCACATGAACTTGTTGTGAGTCAGACGGTATAATAGCATCTTTTATCACTTGCAGGTAATGGGCAGGTTGACAGTTCACACTGGCTTCCTGTTAAACCATCAAAGAGGGGAGATGCAGGCTTGTCAGAACATGGCAACACTTCACTTCCTCAAAAACACCCCCCCACCCCTTTCAAAACACACACATTAGCGCGGACACAGATGGACAGAAAACTCAAATCCGCACGTAAATGGATGGGCGAGGTTAAACATGATTGACCTCTTCACCTTTGCCCTCTGACTAATCTCACCTCTGTGTGTGTCTATCTCTCTGTCCTCCAGTCCACTCACGCTGTCTCTCTCTCTCTCTCTCTGCCTGCAGATCTGAATGAGTGTGGGCTGAAGCCGAGGCCTTGTAAACACAGGTGCATGAACACATATGGGAGTTACAAGTGCTACTGCCTCAACGGCTACATGCTGATGCCTGACGGGACCTGTGGAAGTGAGTCTGCCTCCCGAAAGCACACGCACACACTCACATCTCTCTTTGATTGCGCACACACACTGTTTGTGTTACTGTCTGAAATGTGGACATTTTCATTCATGTGGTTCCTTTTTTTCCCCCCTCATAATCTCCTCTCTGCTTTTGTAGCCTTGATGTGCTACTGTGAAGCCTCCCCTCACTTCACGATAAATGTATTCATCTCTATGCCTGCGCAAGGCAATGCAGATGACATATGCTCTCTATTATAAAATATGTTTTCCCAATCGTGTGAGTACCTCTGACAGCAGACTCACAATGCTTTGATAGAATGTTTTGATTAAAGCCCCGTGTTGATTTGCTTCATTATAGCAGCTCCACAGTCTGGAGAACCCCTGCGAAGAGCCCTAAGAGGGCTTAAATGAAAAATGTGAAAGACACACAATCTTTTAGACCCTCAAGTGAATGTACAGTTCTTATTGGTTGCCCTAAGGTATTCCACAGAATTGGAGTCGCTGCCTGTACATGTCTCTCTGTAAATTCTGTTTCCCATCTGATAACTACTTTCAGCTCACGTTCCCACTCGAGGATGGCGTGACTCCCGGTACCTCATTTTAATTAGTTCTTTTTTATCAGAAGAAAATTCATTTCCCCTCTCTTTTTAAAGTCTGAATTGCTTACCACTTGAGGCGATCTTAAACTGTTCGAGGTGTTGTTGTGTGATGATACAGAAGCATGATAGTGTTAAACACCTTGCCTCTCTTCTTTTTCTCCCCTGCTACTGCTTTGATCAATAGATGTACTGTAGCATTTAATCAGGCCGGCCTGCCTCAGTCATCAAACTGTACTCCAGGGTGCCTGTGGCAGCTCAAAGTAGCAGCGGCAGCATGAGCCTCACTTTTAATTTCCTTTTTAGGGTCTGAAGTTATTGAGAGAGGCAGAACAAAATCTGTTCCATTACATTATTATTTTCTAGGGTCTTGATCTGCCTGGCATCGCTCAACAACAGAGGTGCGCCACGCTGGCGCTTCAATAGGGTGGAGATGGATTATGAGTCTGCGGTTGTAGGATAGGATGAAAGTGGGTGCATGGGCTAAGTTGTGAGCACAGAGCAAGAGGAATCTAATAATGGCAGAGTGTGTGCTGTTCTGTTGTGTGCGCCTAAGGGTCAACTCAGCTAATATCAGAAAAGGTGTGTGGCTTTTACGCAGTGGCTGGAGGCTAAAGATAAATTGTGGATGTGAGAAAGAAAGAAAGTGAGAGTGAGAGCAGTATACACTTTTCTCTCCCTGGTTAATATGTGTTGTGTTTCCCTTGTGTCCATCAGATGCTCGCACTTGTGGCATGGCCAACTGCCAGTACGGCTGCGAGGTGCTGAAAGGAGAGGTCCGATGTCAGTGTCCATCGCCGGGGCTACAGCTGGCTCCAGATGGAAGAACCTGCATGGGTACGTCCCAGTCTTTATATATGGCCACAGCCTGACGGCCTTATGTTACCACTGCCTTCTATGAGCGACTCATGTAAAGCACAAATATGGATATTTCATTTTTATACTTCATGTGTTCTCCTCAGCCTTTAAATTCGCTGAGTGATAATGAAATGCAACTGTTTTGGCAGAGCGGGAAAGAAAACTTGGCAGTGAAAAACCAATTTGGGAACTCAGACAAAACCTCTTAGCAAGCGAAGCTGAAATTCATCCAAGAATATTTACCAGTACGTCATTTTCGCTTTGATCAAGGACCCCAGCAATTTAATACTCCTTGTCAACCAAATGGTGTCTTTATTTCCACTTACTTCCTCCAGTCTTTACAGCAGAAATGTGATCAGGGGAGGGCTGTGGGCCTCTTTTCTCCCCTCCTTTCCCCTTCCCTCCTTCTTTCATTACGTGGCACAGCTCCTCAGATGGGTGACTAACAGATGAAGGGGCCAGCTGAGGCAGTTAACCTGTGTCAGGTTTAAATGCAGGCTGTTCCAGCCTGGACTGTTCCAAGTTGCCTTATAGTCCCACTTAACTGCAGGCTGGCTAATGGGGGGGCGGATTTCTAAAACAGGACAGACATCACTCATGAAAAATGATGGGAGGGAGGGAAGAAAAGGTCGCCTGCCACAGGTGTTACGAGTTTAATGGAATGTTTCCGGATCCCTCTGGAAGCCGCTGTTTTATGGGGAGTTTTATGCCGAGTTTCTAATCATATTTATGGAGGTGAATCCTTCTAGTAACCAGAACTTTAGATAGGAGAGTTTGCATAGATGCAGAGATTTTATGTTGTACCTTTTAAATGGTCCCTATATTTTGTCAGTCTTCTATTAAATCTTTCTTAAGAATGCCATAGAGATCAGGTTTAGGAAAAACAGTATTTTGCACAGTATGGAGAAAATTACTCTTTATCAAGCAGCTTAGTCCTACTTACAGCAAACTGTTAAGGTCAAGCCACATTACACTCTCTACTTACTTTTATTGAAGTATGTATGACGTATATGAGAAGAGGAGAGGAAAAATAACAACCAGTCAGAGACAATATTTTCCCTACCATACTGTATGTATATAAGTTTGAAATACCACTAAACACATCATATTAACATATATTTAATTTACTCGGGATGAAACAGTAATAACAACACAGCTTCTGTTGGACAAGATACATAAAATAAATCACGTAAAGAAGAATTTAGTACCACAAAGATAGATGTAAAGAGATTGCAAGCAAAATCAATTCTATATGAGAATGCTATGGAAGCCTTGCTGGCCTTTAATTTTGACAAAATCTCCCATCAGTGTCAACAGTAAAGTACCCCCACACAATCATACCTCCTCCTCCATGCTTCATGGTGGGAACCACACATGCAGATACCGTCCATTCACCTTCTCTGTGTCTCACAAAGACATGAGAGTTGGAATCAATAATCTAAAATTTGACTCATCAGACCAAAGTCCAAATTTCCACTGCAAGTCCAGTCCTTTCTGTTAATGACCCAAGCAGTTCTTTTCTTCTTCTTATTGTTCTTCCTCTTTAGTGGTTTCTTTGCAGCAATTTGACCATAAAGACCTGATTTAGGAACAGTTAATGTGGAGATGTGTCTGCTACTTGAACTCTGTGAAGCATTTATCGGGACTCTTGTCTGAAGCGCTGTTAATTGGTGATTTCTGAGGCTGGCTACTGTAATGAACTTCTCCTCTGCAGCAGAGGTAACTCTTGGTCTTCCTTTCCTGGGTCAGTCCTCATGAGAGTCAGTTTTATTACAGAATTTAATGGCTGTTGCGATTGCACTGCAAAATTTCTCGGATTGACTGACCCTCACCTCTTAAAGTAATGATGGACTGTTGATTCTCTTCACTTAGTTCCTCTTAAAGTAATGATGGACTGTTGATTCTCTTCACTTAGTTCAGCCGCTCATGCCATATTATGGATTAATACAGTAGTCCAAGGGTTATTTAATGTGTTCCAGCCAACCTCTGAACAACAAAATTGATGGTCTCCAACACGTTAAGAAGGAAAGAAATTCAAATAAGGAACAACCATTCCAGGTGACTACTTTATGAAGATGATTAAGAGAATGCTAAAAGTCTTTTACTTTTATCTTTAACTTTTAGCAGCTTGATAAATATGGTCCCAGATGTTTAACTAAATTACTTTGGTTTATTGAATTTAAAGTTTGATGTTAAATCTTGTCCTAAATTTCTAATGGCTTTTTTAAGAAGTGTACTTTTTGTTTCTAGTGTACTAAAGTGGATTAGGCCAGAAATGCCTTAAGAGAGATGTCCTCTACAAGAAAGTATTGATTTGTTTTTGCACTGTGACAGAAATGCCACCCCACCCTCTGATTAATGACGAAGCGTAATAATGGTTTTTGCATTGTTAGAGAAGTTCAGATTGAGACAGCTTCATATTTCAATGCCGTCTCTTGTAGAAATTGCGTAATGTATCAGACAAGTTGTCAAGTAAAACACAATGGCTACGCTTAATTCTGGTTGATATATATGTAACTATGAATATGGGTGTGAATCCCATGCTTAAAGATTCACTACTGTGAAAGAAATGTCAAAGCTGTCTTCAAAGCCAGATGTAGACATTCATAAAACAGAAATATCATATTTTGTGTAGATTTATGTGTGCATGTGTGCTTTGTGTAAAACACAATAATTCACTACTGCCCTATCAGTAGATGAATTCAACTGTTGGTCATTAGTGCTCCACAGTAGTTTAGGATTAAGTGCCTTGCTGATGAGAACCTCAATAGTGGTTGTTAAGGGATAAGAGAGCTCTGCCTACTTAATTCACTCACTTGTTTTCCCAGCTGTTCCAGGTGTCTCTTAAGTTTTTAAGGTCCTTTTAAACAACAGTCCCCATAGCGCCACGACACCTCAGCTGCATTATGCAGCAGATAAATTAATGATTTTAAAGCAAATGCTTTGAGCCTCTCTGTGTCTAAATATTAATGGCCACATGCCAGCAATGGTGATCAACAAAGACACTAGAATAGGCCTTTGAATAATGAAACATGGTAGCATGCATTGTATTCTGCTCGCTGAACAGAATACACAATGTGTTTTTCTTCATAAATGAATACTAACAGTGGAAGGTGAAAAAGTCTTCTGCTATGAATAGATATTGTTTGTTTAGGTTAGGTTACTTTTGCCTTTTAACCTTGAAGTTTTTCATTGTATTGTGTTATTTTGAATACATTATACTGTATATCACCAACACTAAAAAGCAATTCTTAGTGAAAAATAATGAATACATTATCTTTTAGTTTGAATATTTTCTCCGGTGTAATGACCTGTATCTTTTTTTTTTTTCTCTTGCAGATGTTGATGAGTGCACAACGGGAATAGCGGTGTGCCCCAGGTTCAGGAAATGCATCAACACCTTTGGTAGCTACATCTGCAAGTGCCACGAAGGCTTTGACCTGCAATACATCAATGGGAAATACCAGTGCATAGGTACTGTCACAAGGTCTCTGCGGTGAAGCTTTTACAGATAAAACTTGCAAAGGTCATTGACGTGCTGTAAAGTTTTGACTCATAACCAAGTTATTTTTAGTGATGCAGGTGCTGTTTTTACCTCAGGCACTTAGGGAGCAAGATAGTACACACACACACGTATGCACACTAAAAATGCATATTAGAGGTGATTTTCATAATCTGTTTTAGAACAATAGCCCACTGCCCATCTGTGCATTGAAGTAGTTTTTGCTCGCTGTAATCTTTCCTCATGTTCGTCCTGATGGCCACGGAGAGAAATGTCCCTCCTAACGTACTTTGAATTTAAGTGATGGGGAACAAAATCCACAGTCCTGAATTCTGTGCAAGACATATATATTAAAGTTTATCTGTACAACACAGCAGAGTTACAGCCTTTTTAGTATAAACGTCCCTCTTTTTCTTACTGTCTCTTGAGTCAGCGAGTGTCTGGAGAAACAGAAAGACGGATTTTCACTTTTTACTGAGCACTGGAGAAACAGAAAGACGGATTTTCACTTTTTACTGAGCAAACTGTAGCTTCAGAAGATACCCAACCACTGAAGTTAAATTTAAAGTATATTTAGTCAAGTCAAGTGTAGTTTTGACAGACTTATTCACTTGAACATTTTAATTGTATGGTTCTTTCTACTTGCACGTGACTATATTTTAAATAATATACTGTATATATACACAAATCATTTGATCACTTCATGAAATTTTTTAATAGTATTATAGATTCATTATTAACTGATCTGTAATAGTAATTCAATATCATATTTAGTAAAATAACACATAGGAAGGAGCAATTTTGTTGCACATTTAGTGAATTTTGTAGTTAATAATTACTTTTAATGTAGTTATTTACTAAATGGATGTTAGGGTTAGGGTTAGATGCTATGTTTGCTCTTTTTACACCACTGGTGCCAACTCATTTTTAAGAAGCTGATCCTGCTGTATCTACATCTGCACTGTAATATAGCACAGTATACTTTGGCATCACATTCAAACATACCACTGATTAAGATGTTGAAAATGTTACCAACATAGATGTGGCTGTTTCTTTACTGATTACTGATTCCATCCTTTGACATTTGTAGAGTACTCCGTAAGTTCAAGTGCTGAACAGAAAAAATTTACAATAAAGGTGGAACTGAAGCTACTTCACTTCAGAATACTTAAGATCAGCTGAACTGTCACCAAACTACTGCAGAACTAATTCAAACTGCTGTTTCTGTTTCAGGTTATTAAACATCAGCAGGGAACTTGAGTCATATTATATATTCTGTATGAATCTACAGGGGTTCCTTGAGTCTTCAACTTACTTACTTATATATTTAAGAAAAAGAAAAGTAGTGGTTGGTAGCTTGGCAGTTACTTAAAATGCTTCAAAGACCTTTTGCTCTAGCATTCATAGAGGGTCACTGTTATTCACTCATATGCTTTCACTAATGATCCCTATGACACAAACTTTGAGCCATCCTCGAAGTGAATTTAGAGCAATTAGCCTTTGATATTCTGCTGTTACAATGTGTCCGAAGAGTTTTACACTTGCGCACAGAAGCTGAAAGTTGTTATGCTTCCATTATCTTTCAGATGTGGATGAGTGCTCTTTAGGTCAGAGCCACTGCAGCAGCTCCGCCACCTGCTACAACACGCCAGGCTCATACAAGTGCAAATGCAAGGACGGCTACAGGGGGATGGGCCATGACTGCAAACGTAAGAATTGAGAACAAAAACACTGGCCCCGATGCTCACTTTTTGCAAAGAGGCACAGGGCCTCACATTTTTGTTTTCTTTGCCTGTGTGTGTGTGTGTGTGTTTTAAAAAGGTAAGAAGGAAAGTGCGAGGGAGGAAAAGCCTTGCAAGCACAGAGTCTGGACTGAAATTCCTTTCTTTGTAATGGCTGTCAGTCATTGCTTAAATCACCCTGCTCCCTTATCAAATGTGCCCAGAATGAACCTTGACTCCATTTTTGACATCCGGCCATTTTAATCAGCCAAAAAGAGTAGTCATCATCAAATGTGAAATATTTCTTTTCCTGGTACTTTTGCTTGCTGACACACAATTCATTAGACAATTCATTGCCTCTGCAGTTTTTACAGCAGCTCAGTGGACAAGAAGTCATTTATTCTCCACAGTTATTTAATCATCTACAGCAACAGACACAAATGCTGTAACAGTCCATAAAGCAGAGAGGATGCCTCCTGGCGTTGTGCGCTGCAAATACTTCACAGCGTCACCTGCCTGTGGGGCGTGAGCCACAAGTGCTCTCTGGGAGTCGAGTTGCAATATCCTATTTGTGTGTCACATATCAAAGTTGCCTGCAACCTGAGAAGGCAATAACCGAGTTCAACCCACTTGCCTTTGTCCACTCTCATTCCTCACTCATGAAGCCCCCCCACACCACCATCTCCACATTACACCAACTCCCCCAATGTCTGCCTCTGCTCCTGATGTGAAGAATGTGTGGAGGAACAAAGGAAAAGGAGGTGTAACTTGGATGACATCAGCAGAGCGAGGGTGATCTTGGGGGCACAGCTGCCTCTTTGAGCATGGAGATCTCTCCTCACGCAGAGAAGCTTTAGCCTGGTGCAGCCAGGCCCCTGGCTATGAACACACAAAGAATAACTAATCAGGCCGAGCACATGAACGGATAAAAAGGCACCCTAAGAAATCAATATTGATTTCACAAAAGAAGAAATTCGCTGGACGTGGGGTGTCTTTGTGGGTTAGTTTGTGAAGCCGCATGTCATCTCACCATAAAGCCATCTCTCTTTCTCTCTCTTTTAAGAGTCCCATTGAGGAAAATATGTTTTTTTTTTAAATCCCCAAATATGAATAGATGTGAACTTGCAGCATGCTGATTTTATGTGCTTCTCTTGCAAGTTCAGGCTTTTGCTTCAGTGAGATTTGAGACACCCAATTTGTTTTAGGATTCTAACATTTAGTTAATAGATATCAGGAGTCTCAGTAGATGAAAGAAAGCCCTCCTCTGCAAAAGTCAGACTAATCATTTCAGTTAGTTTGCAATTCTACGCCTCATTAACTCTTAAGTGCTCTTATTTCAGTGCTCCATCTCCATTTTCTTATTATTTCAGCCATTCCCAAGGTGGTTATTGACCCCCCGAGACCAGGCAAACTGCCTCCAAATCATCACAACCGCATCCCCGACATGGATCAGAAAAGAACCACCACCACCAAACACCCACCGGTGACTCAAAAGAGAATCTTCCCCGTTATTCCCAAATCGACACCCTCCGCCACAACTACGACAACCACAACGACGACCAGAGCACCTCTGCCTCCAAAGAGGGTGACCCCTCCTCCACGTAAGCCGGCAGTTCCCACCTGGAAGCCTTTTATCCCAACCAAGAAGCCATCGGTACCCACGCACAAACCCTACGTCCCACCAAGGCCGGTGGCTCCCACTAGACTCCCCCCAACGCCACCACCACTCACACCAGTAGACAACACCATCCAGAAGGAGGTCACCAAACAAAGAGGGGATGTACACAGTAAGAGCTTTTTGTTTTTTTTACATAGCTGACATTATCTCATTCATTTGTTATGGTTAATCTGTTAACAAACTGAGAAACAGAGCAACATTAGCATTTATTTTGTGTCGTGTTTCTGATCCCATACGCTCACCTTTTGGTATACCAGCTCCTGTGGGAAATATCTGTCTCTTAAGCTGCTAAATGCTCCTCTGTGTTCACCATTTTGACACTAACTCTGACTGACTGCTGTTTGGTCCTGAGCCTGTTGCTGTGTCTTAAATGGTAGCAGCAAAAGTGAACCACAAAACAGGAAAGTTGTGAGGTGTAAAATCAAAACCCTTCACATTGCAAATACATACAGTACATTGTTGATATAAAATATGAGAGCAGCATCAACGGCGCAGAAAACACAACCACGTGTTGAATTAGTGGATTCTAATCTCTGTGTTTTAATGTTTGATGGTGAGGTGAACCTTTTGTTTACTTTTGGGTCACAGACTTGGCACTTGTTTGTCTAACAATTCATCTTCATCAGCTCTCTGACAGGTTTCCACTAACCAAATTGGAGCACATTTGCATATTTCTTCATCTGAATCCAGAAACGTTGTGTTTATTATGAAACATGCCACATTCTGGGGAATTGGGAGTGATGTTTACCTGACAGATGAGGTGTATTATCATATTCATTTTGTATTCCAACACATAAATACGTGTACTTATCTGAGCAGTTGGCAGTCACTTCCCATGTGTACACAGTTTACCTTCCAACCACATGACAGGCGAACCATTTGGCAAGACATGGGAAAATTGTTTTTAAAGTGATAGTTTAAGTATTTTGAGGTGGGGTCGCATTAGTTACTGCATACCTACCTACTGTATACTGTAGTAGACAGCGGTGAAGCAGACATGAGCAGAGCTACGCACTGCTGTGAGCAGGATCACCAGAAAAAACATATTTTAGCCACTGCTGTGAGCAGGATCACCAGAAAAAACATATTTTAGCCACTTCATAGCATATTTCTTTGGCACTAACCATAAAACTTCTGTGTTCTCACATATAAGCACATATAAATTACGCTGCAGATCAGTCTTTTGGATCAGAGCTGCAGCGGCACAGCCAGAAGAACACACGCATGCACCACGTTTGAAATCTTTAGAAACATGATCTCGTGAACTTTATGACCCAAACAGTCGATCTGTGACGTAATACAACGCGTGGCAACAGTCCAGTAGTTAGTGCCAAAGAAAAAGGTTGGCTGATGGCAAGGTAAAGCAATGAAAGTATTTTTAATATAGGATACACTTCAATGGATATTGATTTTTTTTGAGTTGGGTCTTTTTTATGTGGCTAAATTCTGCTTTTCTGCTGACCCTCTGCACCCCCGTGCATAGCTCTGCTTCTGTGCCAGGAGCTTCTCCAAATTGGGGGCACACTGGGAACACACTGCCTATGGATACCTCATACACCTCCACTTCGAAAAATATCCAATTATCCAACTATCCCTTTAATGTAAACGGGTGAAATTTGTCGAAATCAAATATATCACATTCAATATACGGGCAATGGGAGTGCTGTGCATTATTGCTTTTAATTCATTTTCTTATGGTAGTACTCACACCTCTCATATATGAAAATTCAAATCCAAATTCAAAACCCTCAAATCACATTTTCATATGCAGATTGTGAAGTAATAACACCCATTACAAATTAGTTAAATTAATTTCAGTGTTAAAATACGTTAAATTTCCTCTCAAGGTAATTATCTCTTTAGCTTCTGTGAACAAACACAAACTGCTGCTCTGCCAGACTGTTGTTTATCCACGTCACACCACGCTCTCTGCCAAGCATGTATCTTTGACACCAATTACATTCAAAATGCATCATCAGTCTTTGTTTAAGTCAGACGTTCTCAATCAAAACCAAACAACAGAACTGAATTGAAAACACTGTGGCAATGGGAGGTGGGTGAGATCGTTTCTTTTTTGCTCTAGCAAAAAAGGTAATCACTGCAATCATCTGCCGTTGTCGTCTCACAGTGTTTAACATATGCACCTTGTTCATGACAGTGAATTATTTCTTAATGAGATAATCGCTGTGAAGTGCCTTGGTAAGCCTCAAACATTCAGTTCAGGACCTACGGTAAGTAAGATTTAATAGATGATTTGTCAGCGGCTGAACACTTATGATATGGTCGAATCCTCAACAAATCCATTGAAAACACCAAAACCACGAATGAATTTAAAGTACCGTGTATATCCAAAGTTTATACCCCTCTGC
This sequence comes from Larimichthys crocea, assembly GCF_000972845.2. Lineage (NCBI taxonomy): Eukaryota > Metazoa > Chordata > Actinopteri > Sciaenidae > Larimichthys > Larimichthys crocea. The sequence goes on from NC_040020.1 coordinate 3,609,820, forward strand.
CTTAAATATCCATTGCTGTCCAAAAACTGATCAATGAGTCACAATATTGGATTGGGTGACATTTAAATTCCTTTGACCACCATTTTATTGGGGGTTGGACAGAAGTTTTAGAGACGCATAAAACCAAAATGCAAAGCCATGTGGGTTGAGTGATTAAAAAAGGTTATTTTGTAGTCTGATTAAACTGACCTCTCTGCTGTAATTAACTGGAGTAGAAAATTCCTTCCTATTCCTAGTTTCAGCCACTTATACACATAAAAGTGTTCACAAGTGCACTTAATGAATATAAAACCACAGCTAAAATAGTCGCTAACAAAAAGGTACACATGTACTCAAAGGTACTTATCTGGTTTAGGAAATTAAAGCTCTAAATATTAAATTATATATTTTGATATATATATTTTAAGTTTTACTTCTTCAGTGGTATAAATTATGTCTTTTTGCAGAATATGTTGACATTAACAAAAATATAGAATAATGCCAGTTTTATCCTTTTATTTATTTACTTATTTTTTTATTTGTATTGCTCAAATTTATTCTTTGTATCTCCCGACTTCTCACTGCACGCAACAAACCAACCAGGAACTACTCAAATATATGTAATGTCAGTACATTGGCATATGCCATATTGACAAGCTTGGACTTGATTGGAATGATTTAATATAAAATGTCACCCTGTCCATTTTTTTGTTGTCATGCTGACTTTTATACACACAAATCACTGCTTACCAAACCTAACATTAACCTCCTTTGACATAGAAATGTTTTCGTGTGAGATGCAACTGCAAAGTACAGGATAGTACCCACCTTACCAGATGGCATCACGTAATTATAAAAAGGAAAGAGGGAAGGGAAGATTACATTAACGCCTGTCTGCACTGCTTGAGGGAGACATCAATCTAATAGTTCTCACCACGGCAGAGCAGTTCTAGAAATCACAGCTTCCTGAAGATGGTTTGAATAAGATAGAGATAGGGAGGATGGAGAGACGTCACTGTGTGATTATTCAAATAATTAGACGGAAATGGGATTCATTTAAGCCTCCCGGCATGAAGAACGCCTCATCTGTACCTCAAGCACAGGTGTGCACTGAAGTCAGAGCAATTTCCAGAGCTTTGTGGTTTCCTATTAGTCTGGACCGCTTCACTGTGTCCAGTGTCATTTCATGGATAGTAGAAGAAATAGTTCAATATTTTTGGAAATACAAAAGTTTCCTGCCAAGAATCAGATGAGAAGATTGATGCCACTCTCATGTCATGTGTGTCAAGTAGGAATCTAGAGGCAGGAAGTGGGTAACTTTGCTTAGAATAAAAAAGCATGGAAACAGCTGGCCTGGCTCTCAGCAGAGTTCAAAACTATGCCTACCATCTAAAGCTCACTAATTATCATCATACATTTAATCTATACAGAAACAGAAATGTAAGAATATCAGTTCATAATAGTTCTTTGCTGTAACTATTTCTTGGCAGAAAACATTTTGTCCTTTCGGCCCAACACGTCTGTGTCTCTGCTGGTTGCCTAGCATTCTGCTGACGAGAAAACTCCAGGAAGTCGATACTTCAAGCCAAATAATAGTTCTAGCATAAAACTGTCTGCAGAACCAGAAATGTTAAGATTTCTGTTTGCATACAGTTTAAAGACATGATGCTAATTAGTGCGCTTTAGAGATACTAGTAGTCAAATTTTTTTAAATGAGCTGTGTCCGCCTGCCTCCAGTCCTAAGACATGAGCCTGGTCTTAATCTTCTCATGTCGCTCTCACATAGAGGGGGAATATACATATTTGCCAAACTGTTTCTCTTTAAAGTAGTACATGCTCCTCTGAGTCTTTCCAAATCCTTCTTTTACGCCAAAAATGAATTTACAGTAGTTTTAAACAAAGCTGCTTTCCAACTCTCCATAAAAGTTGGCATTAGTAGACTCAAGGTTTTCACCCACACATTGTAATATGAATATTGTTCAACACCATGTCAACAAAAGGATGGCTACTTAAACTGCATCTGAAAAATGAAAAACAATGAATGTATTTTTCTCCAAAATCCCCCTTGAGCAATTTTACTGACATCCCAAATATTTGGATGGCATGAGCCACTCAAGGTCAAGAGGTAAAATAACAAGAGTGGCCAGCAGAGAAACATTTAGTTTGAGTTGTTTCAAAAAGATGCAAAAGAAATCCTTCCAAATTACAATCCTACCTCTAGTGCTACCTGCTCACGCAGAGAGTTGTGGTTTTATATAGTAGGGTTTTGAAATGTTTGTGATATTTCCTCTAATACAAAGGAGGTGAATTGTATTTTATTTGTGGTGCATTAAAGGAATACGTTTGGAAAAAGTCAAGTAATTCGTCTTTGCAGAAACAGTGTCCCACTTACTCTGGATAATCAAGTGACCTTGCTGTGAAAAGTTTTTATTTGAACTACTTTCTATAGATCATACAAAGGAACCAGGACGTTGTCTCTCGAAAGACACATGGCTGTTTAGTTTATCAATTCTGCATTTCTAAAGCTCTGAGCAGAACGAATTACATTTTTGGTAACTTACTGAATATCTTTTAATACACCCAATGTGACATACCTCCAGAGAAATATCATCTCTGGTTAATAATATGACATGGCAGTAGAAAAAACAAACTAAAGAGTTCTTTTTTATAATGTGAGTAAATATATGATTGATTGACTGATTGATATCCAAGACACGATCAAAGAGCTATTTTTTACTTGTAGTCACAGCATCACCGTTCAAATTACCGCACCCTTACTTGGTGTATCACTGTATTTACTCTTTATATATCTGCTCTATGACCGGATACAAGGGCTCGAGGGGGGCCTAGTTCCTTAAAAGCACTGACACACACAAACACAGACACACACAGAGAGATCTGGATGCCTGGGATTGCCGGAGAGCCTGGTGTGAGTGTGACCTCCCCGCTCTCGGATTCCTTCGACTGTCAGACTACATCGCAGTCTGCCAGGTGGTTGTGACCCAGAGCGGGGGTGGGCCGTCTCAGAGCTCGAGCTGACTGGAGGGGGGCACATGTCGGGGACTCTGGGGGATTGACGGTTCAAACGCAGGTTACAGCACATTCATGGCATAGGAACAAGAATCCGGCCGGGATGCTGGAAATAGTTTTATTGGTAGTTTGTCTCATTAAATTCCACTGACTTGTCATGTCAAGTATTTATTTATATAGCCCAGTATCACAAATTACAAGTTTGCCTCAAGAGGGTTTACAATCTGTAGAACATACGGCACCCTCTATCCTTAGACGCTTGATTCAGATAAGGAAAAGCTCTCGTCTCTCATCTGCAAATACCACACATACTGAAATGAAAATATTTAAATTAAGATGAGGTATTTTTACATTTCATTTATTCTTCAAGAAGAACCTTTTCATAAAGGCTTTTTTTAAATGAGTCAAGACAAGTGTCACACCCATAAATTAAGATTAAAAGCATCTCTGCTATAAAAGGCTTATTGCTGTAAAAGTAGAAGAAACAACTTTCCATGCTTCACTTGTCAGTTGACCTTTAATAAGACAGCTTGGCTTATAGTATTTTGGGCAGTGTGACCCCATTGGAGAAGGAAAGAGGCTATTTCAGGACTGGCTGTGTACTCTATGTGTGTGTGTGTGTGAGTGTATGTGTGTATGTACTCCAACGTCAGCTTGTTGCGGCAACATTTGCCGAGACGTTGCATCAGATGAGCCATCACCCTTTTCCTCATTACGATTCACATTTGACTTCTGGTGTTTCTGCAGGTTTTTCTCAAGGTATTCTGGTCATCAGTGCACTGTTGTTATATGTGCTTAGCTGTGGATATGCAGGCACTGAACCATGACATTGATTCATCCTTCCAGAGTCCTTGTAGAATAATGAAACAAAGCCTCACAATAGCCACCAAGCTGGCCAGTGAGCAAATATGATACCTTTGTTAATCTGTAATCTAAACCTGCGCCTCTCACCTCTCTCCTCAGTCCCTCGGAACCACGACCATAACACCGTCCTCGGCATTGACTTTGACATTGAGCTCGGCAACACGGCGGATGAAGCAAAGGATGACCCAGGTAAATACAACACATTTGACAGAGACAGCCAGGCCTTGCTCGTGGCAGACTGCAGAGCTCAAATGATGACAGACGAGCCACATTTTCTACGGGCAAAATGAAACCGACAGTTGGCTCCTGCAGTGATGCTGCCGAGGCGAAGATATTATAGTGACCAGATGTGTTGTGATAGGCCTTTCACCAGGAGGTGACACATGACATCTGGCTGTATCAGTTTAAATAATGGCTCACAGCCCGGAATGCACCGCCAGACTTTTCCACTTTTCACATTATGCTCGCTTGATTGCTCGACTGCTTGAATGATTAATTGATCATTTGGAGATACATCGGCGTTCTGCTCTTAAGTTCTTCGGTTCTTACAACAACAATAAGAAAAAAGCTTTTGTGAAGAGGCAGCTTTTTATCTGTCATATTTGCTCGACGTGATTTATAGATGTCAATGGTATGCAGATTAAATTGCCTAATGATTTAGTTACGTGTTTATTTTGGTTCGCAGTGCATCATTTGCTATGCGGTGCCAAGAGAGACGACGTTTTCATTGGCTCAGAAAATGAACTCAGATGTATTTTGCGGAAACCCTATTTCGGGGACAAAATGATGGATGTTATTCTTATCTTCAAACCAATTTGTACTGCAATGCATGGATGATACCGCAACTGTTTTTCCTGCTATCTCTTAATGTTATTGTCTAGGCATCATCGCTAGGAAAGAAATCATCAGTCATTGAATATTATGGCTCTCTGTTGTAACTATAATCTGTTTTATTATGATGCAGGGAATGCATACAGTAGGCTATATGTGTCAGTGTCTCATACAAATATTTGTAATTTCTTTTTAGATACCACTTATCATTTCTGCAGCTCCTTTTCCACTTGATTTTTCCCCATGCATCAGCTCTCCTCAAAGAATACGACAAACGTTTACTTTTATTGTATCATCATGCTCATCAGAAGGTTCTTCAGCAGTCCTCTTGCTCCTGGTAATGTTAGAGGCACACAGCGGGCCTCCTGTGAAGTGTTTCAGAGAGCGTACTGAAGCCCTTTTGCATGTGCCTGTGTTTTCAGAGGCGGGGTATCTGAGCTGCTCCTTTGATGATGGTCTGTGCGGATGGATCAGGGACAAAGAGGGAGACCTGCACTGGGAGACGACGCCCGACCCATCTGGTAATTGAAGGGCAGGGTTTATTTATTCACATTCACACACTCGATTAAGGAAAAGTGTTTATTTTACTGTCAGTACATCAAAATGAGAAAAGCTGTGTTCCCTTTTACCGACACGCGCACACATGCAAACACCCACAGAGTGAGACAATCTAAGCTGCTCAGTTTTTGCTCTACTCAATTACAGGTCAAGATGAAAATGACTTGAGGGGAAGTAGTTTGTCTTGTCTGCAGATTAGCGCTTTGCTCTACAAAGCGATGCAAATGAGAAGTGGATTACGCGACCCGTCAGTGATACCTGTGGCTCACATTAAATGGGAACACGACACTGTTTTTCTTGGGGTTCAGACGAGGAGAAAATGTGATGAATTATGTTGAGAAGACTCTGTAGGCGAGGTGCGAAGACTAAACAGTGCCGCATACTGGCACCGTTTAAGCGACACTAACTACATCTGGCTTCTTCTGCCAACTGGCTTAGTTTTGCAGCTCTTTGTGTGTTTCCAGACATTCAGACTCAGCCTCGTTTCAGCCAAGTCTGTGCTCACTGAGAAAATACAGATTTTTGCCCAGACTTTTAATTTCTTTAAAAAAATCATTTACAGTAAGCCCTGACTGAAAAGTGATTCCATTTAAAAGTCAACATTTCAATATTCAGCATCATGTAGTGGATATATTTAATCAGCACATTTGAATCATGGCTTAGTTATGGAAATGTGTGTCCACCTTTACATGGCATTTTACTACATCTCCAGTGTGTTGTGAAGTATGTAACTATCGACTGTTCATCACTTTAAGTTCTTTTGATAGATAGCTACTGGCAAACACTCGAGGCTGTTAAAGAACTGGCACAGATTTGAAGAGGGCTCATAACTTATTTAGAAAGCCTCTGTGGCCTACAGATTCATATCGCACCCCCGGTAGTTCACAGCAGGCCAACACTGATTTGCTAGATAAGCAAAAATACTTCAACATTAATCAGTTATTACCCAGAAGCAGTTTCACCTTTAAATTTTTAACTATATAGCTCTCTGCTATGACTAACTAATGCATGAATTAATAAAAAATAATAATAATCGGGGGCAACTGGTTATAATCTGAGGTGAAGACACTTAACTGGGTCAGATATGTTTTTCTATTTATTTCCATATTTATCTATTCATGTGTATTGTTTCAGTTTCCCTGTAAATTCTACACTTGATTGTAAGATTGACAGACAGACAGGCCGTCCTACCTACATGTTAGGATGTTCACCCAGTTTACTACAAACGTTGCCTAGGCCACGCTGCTTGTTTAGGTTTGTTTGGCTCTGTTGTTGGTTATGCTGGCACCCAGATAATGTGGTGAATAGATGGATTTTGTAACATCCCAGTCTAGGGTTCTGGGAGCTTAACATAAGAGTCCAACAGTCCAAAAGCAAACAGCTACAAACACAAACAAAAAATTCACATGACTGAAAAAGAAGCTTCTCTTTGGAGTGAACACAGGCCAACACAAAGACCAAAACAGACTAGCTTTTTAGGTGAAGTTACCTAAACTCTTTTCCAATGGAAATAACTAAAAGAGCAGTTACTAAAAACCTTCTAAACTTCCTAAATGAACAGAAACAGGAGGAAAAATATTAAAAGTAAAGGTAGTTCACTCCAACTGCTTCAACAGTGACTATTTACAAGTGTGGTAAAATGTGACATATACAAAAAGGTGACTAGTGAAACAAGTTACTAAATTTAGCGACCAAATTCTTAATCACAAACGAAATACGTGGAAATTGTTCCTGCACTCTGCAGGAACAGGATCTTAGATAGGCCACACGATCAGCTGGATTCGGATTAGCTGTGGTTGATCAAAGATGCTCACACACAGAACAGTCATACTCATACTTATTACATAATGGTTCGTAAAAAAACAAGAACAGAAATGGTTGGTCGTAACACTTTCATTACTCAAATGTATTTTAAAAAAAAATGAGATTTACATGTTTGGTGCAACTCAACAGTAACTTTACTCTCCAAAAAACAATGTTCCTCTGACTGAAGACAATCTACAGACCTCTTTGTGGGGGCTATTCACAGTAAGTCAGGATATTGTTTCTGAAAAGCAAAGTTGTTTTTCACAAATGAAACTCCATTCACACCAAAATCTTAGAAAATTAAAACCAGACTCTCTGCGTGGCTTAGAACACTAAGAAAATACGTTTGTTTGGGTGAACCGACATTTAATCAATTAGAAATGGCTTCATTCCATTTCCGTTTATCGTAGTCTGCTTTGACTCATTTTGTTTCAAATCAGTTTAGGTCTGCTTTGTTTGGCTCAGTTTAAATCAAATGAAAGATTTAGAATCCATGGAGCATATTAATGTGCATAAATCATGTATATACTGTGTACAGACTGAGGAGCATAAATAATAAATAATACTACATTTAGAAAAAAAAGTATAATATTACATGCACATTTATTGCTTTTATTATTAAATTATGGATTATAGATAATAGATTAGGTTAGATCAGATTAGATTTTTTAAGGATACAGTAATCCATTATAGGGTGAATGAATATGCTGCACTTTTGCACTGCAGGGTCTGACATTTCTGGGTGTGACATTTACTGACTGTAATGTCTGTCGCTCTCCAGGTGGACGGTACCTCACCATTCCTGAGGTAAACAACAAGAGGACTGGGCGAGGGGCCAGGCTGGTCCTCCCTCTCACCTCACCCTGGAACGATGGCAATCTGTGCCTGTCGTTCCGGCACAAGCTGGCAGGCCACCACGTGGGTATGCTGCAAGTGTTTGTGAAGAAGGGAAAGCAGTACAGTCCAGCAGTCTGGGGCCGGACAGGTGGAAATGGCTGGAGACACACTCAAATCACATTATGGGGCAAAGGCCTGGAGAGTGTGAGTACAAAAATAAAGTCACACAGTGGTGAAGAGAAATGTTTGTTCATAAAAAATAAATCAGAGCATCAGTTTGACACTCCCTCTGTCTTCTCATTAGTAAAATATATAAGATTGACGTCAGCTTTGAGTAGGAACAAAGTAAATCTGCTTTCATCATAGAGCAGCGTGTGGTGATTGATCATCAGTGTGCACGTTGCTTCTGTTCACCAGGTGATCCTGAAGGGGGAGCGTGGGCGAGGCAGGAGCGGCGAGATGGCTGTGGACGACATCACCCTGAGGAAAGGCTCCTGCACAGAGGAGCACAATCTGAGGAGACTCTGACTGACAGAAGAGAGAAAGGCAGAAAGAAAACAAGGGGGAGAATCATCTCAAAGAGAACTGACTCTGTTGTGACAGCCCCTCACTCTGCCTGGGCTCTCGCTGATCCCCTACCAACCCTCCTCCGACCGTCCTTGCTCCTCCCAGTCATCCTGCAAATGATATCCAAAAAAAAATCCTGCAGAAAAGTGGGTCTCTCTTTTTCGACTGTCCATGAATAAAAAGACTGAATCGAATGTCATGGGTGGATGCCAGCATCACTCCCTCTGTCTTCTCAGCTTCCATCCCCTTGTTACTCTGAAACCTGCATGTATCTACTTACCATGGAAATGTCCTCTACCTAACACAACCCTGGCAGCCCTCCAGCCACACCGCTGAGAGGCCCACACTCACTTCATTTCCTTCTGGAGAGAGGATCGTCCCCTCACTTATGCGTCTGCTTTTACCTTGCTTTGATCCTTTAACCACAAGCCATTACTTTTTTTTATTTCCCTGATGTTAAAACATGTGGTCAGAGTGGCTTTTTGTGACTGTTTTGATCAGCAAAATATCAGAGATGGTATAAATTTCTCTGAGGGTTAGAGATGGAAAAAAAAAATTATATATATATATATATATATATATATCTATATATATATTATATATATATATAATATATATATATTATATTAAAAAAGACAAATTGAATTTGTCATCATTTCTTTCTAAGCAGGATGACTCCAAATACTGATATAGACCCAAAGTATAAAACCAACCAGAGAGACCGTTTAGCCTTGCTTTTGTTGGTCCAATCTGAGTTTTCTTGTATAGCACAGTTTCGAGTGAAACAGCGCAGCTTCTCTTTTGTTGTCTCAGTATTTCAAAGATCAGTTTGGTAGAAGAGGGTTTAAAGATTTAGCTCCTTTTCTACCCTGACCTTTTATTGAAGCCTCCAAAAGTTGTTTAAACACTCATGTTTTTTCAGATACTTGAAATGTGTCAAACAGAATCAGTGTATGATTTTCGACACTTGCAAATCAACAGTTACTTTCTATTATACAGTATGTGCTTTGTTATATTAAGTGCAGTTTGTTATAAAGACGTTACCGACAACTTTTTAGGCTTTCACAAATTGTATTATTGTAAATGTAGTTGTGTGTACATACTCTAAAGATCTACAATCCCATTTGTTGTGTGGTTTATACGTTATGTAATTTCATACATGAATATTAATTGGGTTTCAGCTTTTAATGAAAGAACATGTATACAGACGGAAACCTTGTGTAGTGCAAGGCTGTGTTTAAAGTGCACAAAATGCATATGTTCATGTGTTATGGTATAACGCTCTGTCTGTAACTCGCAAAGCACATAGTTGCATATTGTATGCTGTGATAATGAAGGGCATCGGCTGGAATTTTAAGGTTTTCTGTGTGCATGGGTGCATTCACCAAATTCAGATTTATCCAGACCAGTATGTAAATAAAATACATTTGACTGATATATTATCATGCAAAGTTTCTTTTTTTCTCTCTCTCATCCTAGTAGCCGACAGAAGCAGAAGTTTTGATAAGGAGAAGCTGAAGTAAAACCTATTTTTAAAGGTATCCTCTTGAGTTTCTGGTAACGGCATCAAGCTAAGATTTGATGATATTGTATGTATTGTATGTATGTAGCACGAAGCAGCTGATACCGTAAAAGAATCCTGCAGTGAAAGAGGAGAGGAAGACAACCATTCAGTGGTGGATTGTAAGTAAACACAAGTACTACACTTACAAACAACTTTGAGATTCTTGTACTGTACTGAAGTCTCGTCATGCCATTTTCTTTTACTCTGCTACATTTCAGAGGAAACTATTATACTTTTTAGTTCACTACTATCATCTGACAGCTTAGAAATTAAGAATCTGGCATGCAAAACAGATGACTAGCTTCTAAAATATGTTGTTTTGTTATAAAGAAACCACACAAGTACAGCTGAAACAAGAAGTTGATTAATTAATTAATCAAGCAATGGAAAATGTATTCTATTTTGATCATGGTTGAAGCCATTTATCATGCAATTCAATGTGATTCTTCGTTTCAGCTTCACAAATGTGAGGATTTGTTTTTCTTGTACTGATTTTAATTAATCAGTTTCTACAGTTGGTTCAACAAAACAAACTGACAGCATTACAAACTAAACAATCATTAATGAGCTGAAATTAATGAAAGTAATCATTAATCAGTCCTGTACAAAGGATTATTGATTATTGAAAATGGGGGCATTATACTTTTTACATATTTTTATTTAACATTTTCAATGCAGGACCTTTGCTTGTATTCTATAGAATAAGATTATATATACTTAACTATTGATCCCACACCAGGGAAATTCACATTTATACATACATGTGCCCTCTGATGAGCTGAACTTGTCCAGGGTGTACCCTGCCTCTCGCCCTAAGTCACCTTGGATAGGCTCCAGCCCCACCGTGACCCTGATGAGGATAAGGTGTTACAGATAATGGATGAATGGATGTAAGTACATTTACTTAAGTAAACGATCTGAGCACTTCCTTTAACACTACGGCCACTGGATGTTCCAGTAACAAAGCATGTTTCATGATGCGAAAACAAAAACCTAAAGATGTGACAAATACATTTACAGGTTTGTTAAACATCATAGATGAAGATGCACTCAATATATCTTGAACACAAACACAACTGTGTATAGAGTGGAAATTCAAAGTGATACCTTTAATATAATGATGCCACAGAACTTCAAACTACTTTCCATATGCTAGGGCTGTGTAAAATGATCAAAGTATCACATCACAATATTTCTCTTATTTATGTCAGTATAAAGGAATGTGCTTGATTTATGCCAGTTTCAAAACTGTTGCTTCACTTGACATAATTAAATCACAGAATATTTTAGATTTCTTTTATGAAATAGGAATAATTTATTATTTCATCACTGACGAAGTAATGAAAAGGATCTCTATTAAAGTGTACGTATGCAACAGAGTGCCTCTGTAAATTTCATGCAAATTAAACAATTAAAGGATCAAATCTTCGCAATTAATTTGAAGACGTTGAATTATTTTGTGGGAAGAGAGTGCAGTAGATTTCAGCGCACAAAACAAACTTTACTGAATAAAAGAAAAAGGAGGAAGAAAAAAAAAAGGTTCTTTGCAGATGACAGGCACAACCTGATGGAGCGCAAATCACTTCGAGTCTGCAGACTGGTTAAAGGCAGAAGGACGCATGCTTTCATTTAATATTTCATTTTTCTCAAAGACATTCGAAGATATATTCTCTTTATTTATACCATGTCCACGGAGCGTACTTGTGTCTGAAGGCTGGAAGGTGCGTGATAAAACTGAATAATAGGAATCCTCAGACATACTTCCAATTATAAATTCGACCACAGCATAAATTAATGTACAAATTGAACAGCAGGCAACCACAATACATGCCCTTCACACAACATTACTAGTTAACTCTTGCCTCTAACCTAACTGGGTCAAACTGACTACTCCTTTTGATGGTAGGTGGTATTGGCACTGTAAAAGTGCAGTGAATCTCTCAGTGGAGTTTTTTTACCTTCACCATATCCATTTTCTCATTTCAGGATACCTCATTTTATATTATGGACAGTACTGTACTTATATAAGGCCTTTCTCCTGACCACTCAAGGCACTTTTACACTTCATACCTCTTCAGCCATTCATGTATTCATAATCTTACCCGAGGTCACTTTCACATGCTGCCCGGAGGAGCCAGGGAACGAACCACCAGTCATGTGATTAGTGGACGATCCGCTCTATATTCTGAGCCACAGCCACCCACATAGTCAGAAACATATAAAGTTTTAATTTAATAAGATAGCGGCATTGAACTATACTATACTTTGGAGTGTGAATTCATGCTGCTGGCATATAGGAATATTGTTCGACGACCTCTAAAGATACGGCTATTACTTCATGTCTATACTGCAACTGCACACATGCGGCAACAAAAAAAAAATGAATCAATTTTTTTGTTTTGATATTAGACCTAGTGTCCGAATAGATGATTCTCCTTCAGTCTTGTCACTGACCTGTGATGAAATACCTTAAAGACGATCTTCATTTTCTCTGGGGACAGCTTATTTGGGACAAAAAGGGCAAGCAAACATCTCTTTATTAAGATAAACCACCAAAACAGAAATGAATCCAGAGGGGCAGAAGCAATAGCTAACGCCTGAATCCATGTGTTTGTGTGTGTGTATTCCTCTCTGTCAATTCTGAATTGTCTCTAGAAGGGCAAAAAGTCAGGCATATTTTCTCTCTCCTCTGACAAACACTCACACAGTTTGATATTTCCTTTTCTTATTAAGAACAGGAAATATCCAACAGCTTTTCAGTTCATATAAAGTGTGAAGCCTCTGGCTGAATAATAACCTTCCCAGACTCTGTTCGTCTTGTTCCGTGGAAACAAGAAATCTATCAGTGCTAATTGGTCATTAATAAATGTCATAAGATGAGATAAATGAATGAAGTTAAATATGAGGGAATGTTCAGACAGCTAAACTGTATTGGTCCTAATCATGCATGACAGCAGGGCAAACAAGGACAGACAAACGTTACTTTTAAACCCCAATTTCTTGGATAGCCAAAGAGTGGACCTACTCTATTACTATTTGTACATGATTTCATTATCAGAAGTACTCAGTGTTACATCGTAGAGAGACGTGAAGGACATTCAACCAGTTTGTCTTTTAGTGCAGTTCTTCAAAAACAGGCAGATCAATCTTATCTCCTGACATCCAACTCCCTTTATAGATATTAATGTTTTGTGCTCATCAGCAAATAAACTGATTACATCAAGTGGATGATCACCATTATTAGTCTGTCTATTAACTCACAGGTGAATCCATCACTCTTGTTTGAAAAAATGCTTTTTGACAATGCTGAAGTCAGACAAAAGATCTGCACGCTGCACTAATAGCTCCCAGTGGATTTCACAGAGCAACGATTTGATCTAACAGAGATCTTTGTCAGGCATGGGAGCTATCAGTAATCGGTCACGCTGTAGGAGAAGTCTTAAAGATTAGGCTGGCAAAGCTGACTCAACAGAGAAACTGTCAGAGCAGATGGCCACTCGGTGTTCTCAAAGAGGGGGGTAATGTAGAAATAAATTGGAATAAAGTTGGAAGGTGAAAGACGAGACTTTGAGGGACTTATTAGATGTGCCCTCTGGATAGGAGTCAGTGCTTGAAGATCGCTGCGAATGTCTGAAGGCTTTTGCTGGAAAAGTGCTGATTGGATGTGAAATGCTGAAGTTCTGAATATCACCAGGCTGTCATTGTTGACACAGTTTTTTTTCCCCCGCTCCATACATACAGTACATAGGAAGAGCAGTTAACTTAAATGGATTTACAGGGCACAAGTTGAGGGTCTCAATCAAAAGACTTGATTACAGTCGTTTATTGGGTAAAAATATACTTTTTATTGAAAGTAAGGTTGTCGGTGAACCTCCACTTACATTTCTTCTGGATCAAAAGAAAAACTGATGGAGGAAAACCTTCAGGTTGAAAAAAACAACAGAGGCTTTTCATCATATAGAAAAAGCTGGAGGACCTTGATGAGAAATGGTTACATTGGTTGTTCTGCTTACTCTGTTTCCACCACAACTTGCTAAGAAAAAAAAAGATACATCTCAAACAAGCTGGATTTGAAGACTAACAGTCACTTACAGTATTGCAAACATCTGTAACAATACTACTAATAATACTACTAATATTACTGTTAAAAGGCGCTCACACCTTCAGGCACACAGGGAGCACCACCCAGTATACATATATAAAATCTAAGCAGGAAATCAGCAAAAGAGCATCGAAGCAGGTCTACCAACACAATTTACATCTATTCCCAATGGAAATGTATTTAGCATCCAGGTGGCAAACTTACTGACAGCTATCTTGTTGTAATGCAAATAACCCGTTAACAGACCTTACGTGTTTACAGCTTTTAATGATCATATAACAAATTATATGCAACATGTTCTAAAGCATTTCACAAAGTTTTTTTACATTTTTAAAATTGTTTTTGAATTTTCTTATTGGCAAAGTTACATTGTTATTATGTAATGATGCAGGAGTAAATGCTTGACATAATACACAACACAAAGAAATCTGTACAAGTTGGAGCCAATCTCAGTTATGTTGTATCAACCAGTGGAGGACAGTTTAAGATTTATAACATTGGGTTGCTGACCAGTTATTATTTTTCAGATAAAAATATCACAAGAAACTCGACAGAGCGAGCAGAACTGTTGCTAAAATGCTTGGATTGTTACATTTGCTCATTGCCACCACAGCAGTGTTTGTGCAAAGAAAAGCTTGACTTTATGTCAGAGGTGTGTTTTGCATACAAATGTTTAAAATTCACTGAGTTTGCGAGAAAGTTCCAGGGGCTAAGATTAAAATGAGCTTTGGACAATCACGGTGAGGACAATCTGAAAACTCATGACTGGAAAGTTGAAAGACTAATTAGGCTAATTAGGATTCCCTGATGAGGACATCAACTCTGCGGGGGCACAGAGATGATTAATCAGCAAAACTGTCCATCGCCTGAGTCATGAAGGGGGATCAAACTTTCATCCACCGTAACATTCAAATAGCAACGCTATTTTCCAGCAACGGAGGGTCCATGTATCTGTAAGGGACTTCCAGGTTCTCGTTCCTGCTTTTGATCGCTGTACTTAAAATTTCAAGTTCCCCTTGGAAATCTTTTATCAGCTTGCAGGGAACCTCCTCAAAGAAATGCTCCTCTGGGTACTTGCCGAGAGGGACCTGACAAAACACAACAGTGTTAACAAGATGAAGCAGAAAACACGGCCAACATTATTCATTTTGTGCATGAGGTTTCAATAAAACTGTAATTTAAAAAATATGCAGAGATTCAGTTCCAAGAAGATAGTTCATGTATTTACAGTTCAGAAGTTGTGCTGGCTATGATTTGATTTTCCTGATGGAGTGTTTATATAATCCAAACATGAGTTTGATTGATGTAATTTATGACGTTTTGGGCACTTACAAAGTCAGAGGACTGCTTGCTGAGTAGCCACATGGTGGCCATTCCTTGCGCTGTTGTATTGATGTCAGGGAACGTCTGCAGCATCGTGGCCTCGCTTGCTGTCCCCTTTGTGGTTGGTGGAGGACGTTGCAGGGAGATGGGAGTGTTGGGCATCCAGCCACCATAGTCATACTGAAATTGATGAACAAGTCATAAACGAAGGTTAAACATATTAAAACGCACCATGCATAAACCATATCAAGATGATTATTTATGGTTTGTTTGTGTGGTGCTCCAAATTCTATGTGTCCTTGTTCAATTTAAAACAATAAATAAATCAAATTTAATGTAAAATGACACATTATCAAGCATATATTGATGCACCTGTCCGGAGTTGACAGCTGAGTGCTGGCCTGAGCAACAGAAGATCACCATGGTGACAAACTTGACCAACTCAGCCACGGTGCCAAATTTCTGAGGGACTCCTGTGAGTTTATCAAAACAGCAAGAATTAATATATATTAATTCTAATTGATATCAAGAAATGGCCTTTTAATGCAGAGTTATGCTATTTTAGAAGATGGCCTTTATGAATAACAAAACATCAGCTTGTCTTTAAGCACACCTGTGCTAGCCTGGGAGAGGAATCCATGTTCAAAAATGTCTTGAATCCACTTCTGTAGTTCCGGGTCTTGGCAAACCTCATCATCACTCTTGTAGTAGTGGCCAAGCACTCCATTAACGAACCTTTAAGAAAAGTAGAAATCTACTTGAGTTGGGTATTTTTTAAATGACAGCATTGTGACAAATTCAAATCAGGTTTTAGTCCACTTCACCACAGCCCTTTCAGGCGTTTTGCTCTTTCTACAATTTTGTATCATTACTTTGACATCCTTCGGGAATACTCGTCACATAGCAAATGTAAATGGCAATGCAGTTTGACTTGGTGTCTCCTCCTGGAGATGCTTCCTGCTGCGACAACGCAGTATATCAGGATTAATAAAAATAAAACATGCAAGAAGACAACCGAGACCCCAACGTAAAATTAATCTTTTTGGGGGGTTGAGGTTAGAACATCATCATTATAATGCTTATTAAAAACTAAAACACTGTTTTGCCACCTCTTTGTGTTCTTTTCATTTTGTGAAGAAGCTGCTTTACTGTGCTGTTTATCCTTTAGACCTTCCAAACATCATTTGGTGGAGGTAGTGAAGCCAGGGAGCTGCCCACCTACTACATTTCAAATCAGCAGACAGAACTTTGCTCAGTTCAACTTGTGTGTTTCCTTTATATGTAAAACACATCATTTCTTGAGCACCTGGGCACTGAGAAGACTTTCTGACAATAGTTGTAACCCATAGAGGAGACAGAAATAAGTAGTAGTGCTAAGTAGTGCTGACCCAAGGGCAAGAAACCACGTTCCACAGCAAAGAGGGAAGTGTTAGAAATAGAAGCGAAACAAAAGTTAATATCGGCACTGCTTTGCATAACTGCAGCCAGATCTTGGCAAAGGGATGAATTTTGATGCAGAACATGCAACATTTCTTATAGACTGATAACTCAACAGCTGTTAATCTTGGCTATTTAGCAATAGCTCATGAAGGTAGCTAATTATATAATGTTACAGACCCATAGGACGGACAGGGCAGTTTCTTGTGTCAATAATGTCAACTTTCTGGTGGTGATGATGTTACTGTATGCTCCCAATTTGTTTTTTACATTGCCTGTGGCTACAGTACCTGTGGATGATATCCCAAAGCCTAAGTCCATCATCTCTGTAGTAGAAGTTTGGCACAGCCTCCACCCCACGCTCAGCGATGTCGTCTGGTATACAGAGAGAACTGTAGGTCATGGTGGACAGTGATCGGTTCAGGATTGTGATCATACCCTCTCCGCCGGACGCTGAAAACTAGAGAACAGTCATATTTGTGAGGAATATAGTTAAAGAAATAATGTACATAATATTGAGTCTACTGAGCGTGTTGGTCTTTTCGTACCTCTGTGAAAACTCCTGTCTCAGATATTAGGACAAGTCGAGCTAAGTTGTTGATCTGCAGAGTGTAGCGAGTGTGAGGTATGAGGAGCTGAGGGAAAAGAGGGAACTCTCTTAGTAACACCATTACTTGTTAACAAAGTCAGAAATCTTGATGCTTCTATACCATTCAGCAGTGTTTGCAAACATATACACACTAAACATGATTCATCAACTTTGGAAGATACAAAAATCAGCAAGTTGAACAAAAAAAAACTACAACTACAGCAAGTTCAGTATTCTGCCTCACAGTTACCTTGTACAGTGGATGCACCATGGGCACATTGCGCAGCAGTGACACTGCAAAGACTTCAGCCAGCAGATGAGTGCGCAGCAGGTGAACATTGAGCTGATGCTCGTTAAAATCGGCGCTTCTCACAAAAATCTTGGCCATCAACCAGTCGTACTCTGAATCAGTAGGAAAAAAGATGGGATTGTCGTCGGCTGGAGTCTGCTTCAGCTGCGGGAGAAAGAATAGAATGCGGCTTCATTACTACAGCCGTTCAATAATGTTTTGTCAGCTACAGGAAAAGAAAGTTAATGATTGATCATAATCAATAAGAAAAGCTATGTAAGGTGTTTATCTAAACGTCCTCTCGTATCGCAGCTTTTCTTTGTTCCAAAATCTACTAAAAAAGTTTTTTGGGAGCAAAAGCTAAATAAAAAAATTAAGACAAATTATTATGTGTGGCATTGAGCCGCTGCTGAAAACTCTTTCAAACTTTTCAGCAATTCGTCTAGGAATGCATTTTTAAGGTTGCCTGGAAAATCTGGCATGAAGGATTTCAAAAATTCAAAACGAAGTCTCTCACACAGTCTAGCTGACTCCATTGCTAAGTTGGCTGACTCAGCAGTTCAAGCTCTGAACATTTTCCATGGGCCCAAACAAGTTTTATCTGGCATTACACTCCATTCTTAATATGTTTATGATTACAATATTGGGAAAACAGGGTGTTCATTTATTAATCATGTGCACAAAGCCTGACATGTAGCATCTGTTTTATGTAACTCTGTAACTATTAACCAGCTGCTGGACAGTTAGCTGTGAGTCAGAATATGTATGGCCTGTTACTTAAATGGCTATGCCTCATTCAGATGTTATCCAGCAGTAGAAAAATGCACAAGCAAAATATTTGTAAGGAGAAACGAAGCATGACTGAGCATAACCAAATTCATACACTATAGTATAGTAACTCTGTAGACTCTGAAACTGATTGGCAGGGAAAGCAGTCACCTAAATGTCCAGTAGTATTATGTATTTAAAACAAAATATGAAAGGTAGGGCACTCTATAAAAGGTCCCTACCTAAGTTACTTAAGGAGTCCACATGGTGGTGCCATAAATAAAAGTTTAACACTCAAACATTTCATAGTAAAGCCATAAATCCAATTACCTTTTTTTCTAATAAACAAACTTAATCAAACCTGTAAAGCAGTAAAATGATCTTCCACTGAAGTTCAATGTTCAACTCTGCATTGTGTAAATCTGTAGGTCAGTCTCACCTGGATAGCAATCGGCATGAGCTTATCCTCAGGGGTTTTGTGGAGAAGCACGAGTGGAGCCATCAAGTACTGATTCTTCCCGTTGATGACGTTTGGTGTCACTCCATCCAAACGTTTGTAGTCACACAGGAATATGTTGCCTTTCTGTTTTAAGATTTTAGAGTTATAATCATGTATATAAGTCAGTCACAAATTTAACTGTAGTCACATACATTTTTCTAAAAACAATGCTGAAAATGAAAAGGTAAGAACCGAGACTACTCTCCATCTATCAATTTCATAGTCCAGAAAATCAGCATATCAGACATGGGTCATAACAGGCCTCAGCAGCCTCCAAGTTAACATGGACCCAGACCAAACTGCCCCACAGATGAACAGAGGCCAATGTGAGGAGAGAAAATACAGTACCAAAGTGATTTACAACCAAGACTCTGACTTCAGGGATAACAAGGACAGGAAAAAGGCGTAAAGCAGGGGAGCAATGAGAGTTCAAGAGTTGAATTGTTGGGATAGACAATCAAGGCGATTTTGGTGAGTTTTATTGTTTTAAGTTTGACTGAAGTGTGTTTTAAGGTGAGTTAACAAGGCAATGAAGTCTTAGTTTGATTAAAGGGAGTTTATTTTGTTTGTTTATCAGACTAAATACAGCTAAAAGAGCGTAACATAAGATGACAGGCACTGGACAGTTCTGCTGTCCACTGCCTGTCCACAACGTCTATGTTTAAACTCAGCTTATTCATTCATTTAACTTTTATACAGTCTGAAAAAAATATACCAGCATTTCCTCCCTAAAAGTTCTTATTGTATTGTTTGCTGGGAACAGATCTACTTGACCAATTCTCAAATATAACATAACCCTTTAATCCTCTGACTATTTTGCCACTACATATGCCCCCCTTTCAGGGTTCTTAAAGCATGAAATGTACATTTAAGTCATACAATACATTTCCTCATGATGCAGTCCATTTATCTTAATTCACACTCCAGCAGACGGGTGAAAAATCCTGATGTTGACATTACAGGTAAAAATCTCCCTGTGACCCTCCTAAGAGTGATCGGTATCTCTAGCCTGTTGGTCTAAAATCGAACATGGTCAAATCATTATCATGGAGCATAGAGTAAATGTTGCACTTATGTTGAAGATTAAACATTATACCAGTAACAAGTTTACACTGCACACAGAATAAATGCATTGAATTCCTTTGGTAAGATTATACTTTTGACTGCAAGCTGTAGCAGAATCCTTGTTCAGCTCTTGCATTGTGTTTGACTCAAAACAACTGGATATGGATAGTTACTTGAAATATGTGCGACTATATTAGACGTAAATAGGACGTAACATTTCTCAGAGAGACAGGTACTCTTTTATATAAACGCAAAATAGTACAATTACAATTTCACAATTATTATCCCAGTTGCATAACATCCTTTCACAGTCTCTTTTCATCATTTAGCTTGAAGATGACCAGATAAAGTCAAAGGGCAAAGTCCTGGAAAGTCTTTACTGTTTGACCAATTTTAAAATACAATATAACCCTTTAATCCTTGGGCTGTTTTGCCACTACATTCACTAAATAACTCTTTCGTGATCAAGATGTACGTCTTTTTAAAAGACCAGGTGGAGTCGAGGATTGCGTTACTATTATTTTGTCATATCATGATTGCAACATAACCTATGTGAACAAATTCTTGTCAGATCAGCACTCTGTTAATCCAGCCAGGACATGTTGGGACAGTGACCTCATTTAATTTCCTTTTTAAACTCTAACATCTGTGCCCGCTTGATTTGTACTGCTTTCCACATGCTTTTACTTCCTCATTGAACATGATTCATCTACATACACACACGTTTATCATATCCAGTGGAAGCATTTATTTAACTTTTATACAGTCTGAAAAAAATATATACCTGCATTTCCTCCATTAAAGAGCCTCCACCTTGGAGAAACACCATGTCATCAGTGACAGGGAAGTTCTTGGGCAGGTCTATACAACGTTGGATCAAAATGGGGTTGACCCCATTTAGATACTGGAAACCAAAAAATGCATCGTCCTTCCAGTGCTGCTGGACATATTCTGGAAAGAAAACAGGATTTACCCCCTGTGTGTTAATCTGAATTCAGTTTAACACAACGTCTATGTATGCTCTTGAATTACAGTACAGTTGTTCTTGATGATTAGTATAAACAGTAAAAACATTTCTCAGTGTTTCAGTGTCTTGTGCTCAGAGTTGTACCTGATATATCTGTTGTTTTGTTGCAGAAAACTTTGCCAATATCATCAAGATTAGACCAATTCTTCTTGGAACAAGACAGTCCCTTCAGTTGCAGCTCTGTCAGCCTGGGCAATCAAAACACGGACTGTAAGTATTTTGATTCACAAAAATGACATCATATGATATATAATAATCTAAATGCTGACATGCATTTGGGGTTATTCTGTAAAGATTTGGTTTAGTGTCTGATCAACTTTGAGGACCTCACCCTGTGGATGCAGTAAAGAGAAACTCTGTAGTCTTGGTGAAGGAGAAGCGGACCTCAGCAGGCAGACAAAGAGGATTGTCTCCCTTCATGCAGTGAGGTAGTCCCTCTTTATAAACATCCCAGCTGGAAAATAGAAAACAGACTAAATTATGGCATATAATATATTCTTACAAAATTTAATCTATCTAATATAATGAGATAAAGTTTAAAATGATCTGTATAAGTCATAGTAAGCCCGACAAATGTATGTGTTGCTTGGTTCTTTGTGGCACTGCTCTCACCCGTACAGTTCCTCTCTCTTCTTCAGCTCCTTCTCTCTACTGTACTTGCCAAGATGATGATTGTCATCAGAGATTCTTAAAGCTAAAGAAAAAGATTTGGAAATTAGTAAATTTTCCTATCTTATATATGGGGTGTACTAAAAGCAGCACAGTATACTGTGCACTTCCACATACCCGTTCCTTCTCTGAATAGTTGAACCTCACTGTCAAGGATCCAACGGTGGATGGGAAAGTTGTAGATGTCTCCCTCTGGGGACTTCACTTTCACCTTGCTGGGAAACCATGCATCTTCTGGGAACAGCAGGAGAGGCTTTTTGTCAACCTCAATCAACACCAGCTTTCCAAGCGAGGCGGGGCAACACACCGAAAATTTAGTCTCCTGCATACAGACAAAGGGAAGGTGAAGGAGGCTCTGCACACTATTTGTGTTCTGGTGCACTGCCAGTGGAAGCACAAATATAAATCATAAAAGTTTTGCTAGAATTAACTCCCTTTCTTTGCATAAATGGTACTGCAGATCAGGTGCAGAGGGAGATATGTGTGCCTCTATTTGGCAAAGACACACAGAGACAGAGAAATTTAGACTTTTGCCTCAGTTACTTTGATATTATTTTGCATCTACAATAGTGCACATAACAAGTACAGTTATCAGTGTGACTGTAGTCCATACTGGTTTCTTGACAGTGATTTCATCCACAAATGCTTTAAGACGAATGATAGCCCCCATTCAGAAGTGTATACAGTTGAACAGTTTCAGGGTATTGCTTTTATCATAAGATTAGATAATATAGCAATTTTATTTCTTTATTATTTATGATTATATCTTAGAGTGAAGAGGAACAAATTAATTTTTTATTTAATCAATGAAAAGAACTAAATTATGACCAAAAGTCTGAATTTTTATGTAATAACAATAGAAAAATAAATGTGATTTATTCCTCAAAATATTGAAATAATTGTAGTTTTTGATGTTTTTTTTCTGTATTTTTAAAGAAATTTGAAAATACAACAAAAAACGGATCTAATCTAGTTATATAATGTAATAGCCTTTTTGCTAAAAGTGTCAAATCCAGGTAAAATTCAGACTTACTGTTCCCGGGTAGAAGGCAGCACTCCCTTTAAAGCTTGTGAGCCATGTACGTTTACTCTCCCCATCTGTGCCCACCAGCTTAATGAAGACATTATTTGTAGTCATGGCCTGAGCGAGTTTTGCGGTGGTGATAAACACTTCATACTTCACCATTTTGGCTCTAAGGAGTGGAAGGACTCTGATCAAACATAAAGAGCGATAAAAAACACAGTCAATTACACAAAAAGATAAAAAAAAAAAAAAGTTTTAAAAAAAGAAAACTGTTAAAACAACGTGCAGCTAAGTATGTTTAACTAACACAGACTAGAAGAATCTGTTAAAATAGTTGCCTTTCCTTTTATATAAACAGAACAGAGTGGGTTGGGTTGGGGTGTGTCTATGATGGATGCCAAACTGCACAACATCTACTGTAACTTTTGTGGTAGGAGCTCTGAAGAACTGACTCAAAGTGCATATAACTATAAAATGCAAGTTACCTCAAGTGTCACAAGTCTTTAAATAAAGATCATGAAATGGAAAAATCTTGTAGACTAGTATGAACCTGTCAGGCAGCGATTAAGCCATGCATGCTCCGTCCTCTTTTATATAATATAAGTTTATTACAAACTCTGAATAGTACAATTACAGAATGCATATGACGTTTCGTCTTAAACCTGCAGGTACAAGAGGCTCCACTAACTAACCTCAGTCTCCTTTTATTTCTCTTCCTTGCATGGTTTGGCCCACTGGGAACACATTCTTTCTTAATTTACAATAAGATCATTAGTATCTCAGTTGCACAACATCCTTTCACAATCTCTTCTCATTATTTAGCTGGAAGATGACCAGATGAAGGAAAGAAAGATGAAGCAGAGCAAAATCCTGGAAAGTTTTTATCGTTTGCCGGGAACAGATCTACTTCAAGCTGAAAATTCAGGCCGTATCTTATAAACATTTGACCAATTCTCAAATATAAAATAACCCTTTAATCCTCTGACTATTTTGCCACTACATATTCCCCCCTTTCAGGGTTCTTAAACCATGAAATATACATTTAAGTCATACAATACATTTCCTCATGAATGCAGCTCATTTATCTTAATTCACACTCCAGCAGACAGGTGAAAAAACCTGATGTTGACATTACAGGTAAAAATTCTCCTGTGACCCTCCTAAGAGCAATCGGTATCTCTAGCCTGTTGGTCTAAAATCGATAAGCTGTAGCAGAATCCTTGTTTAGCTCGATGTATAAAATGTCATGCATACAGTTTAATCACACAGAAGAACACAATGTTCGAGTGCCTGTTTGTCTAAGGAGGGCTTGACCTGACAAGCGCCCAGGATGGGAGGTGGCACCTGCACGTGTAGCATAATGAAACAGCTTATATAGAATATAATCACAGAATATATAATATAATCAAACAGAGAAAGCACAATGTTTGAAAACCCAGGATCGGAGGGGTTGGGTGTCTGCACCTATAGCGGTGTTTGCTTGAAGTTGGCTTGACCTGGCGAGCACCCAGAGTGGGAGGTGTTGGACGCCTGCACTTGTAGTAGCAAGACTTAGGAGTGTGGTCTGTGTTAAAGTGTGAAACTTACAATATAACTGTATGAAACTTTTAGAAAACGTACCATATAATTGTGTGGAACCTATAACAATGTGAAATATATAAAACTTTTTAACATACAGTTAGAAAGATCTGTGAAATAATGGTGTAAGAAGAAGTAATAAAAAGGTTTTAAAAAAAATAGTATAATTATAAAATAGAATCTAATGGTGTCATCCAGTGAAGAATAAAACAAAAGAAAACATCTTGGCCTCAACAGACCAAGAGCAGTAGGGGTGAGACGAGACACCATTAAGAAAAATCCCAAAACATGGGTCAGCCCTGAGGTTCCACCTGAGTGGAAAATTACACCATTATGTCACAGAGAAAGTTTGATGATAATAGGCTGGACAAACAAAAACAGGCAGGGCGTATGAAATTTGCATAAAGGTATATAAGGAAAAGCCAGAGTCATCAAATTCAGTCATCACCATCATGACTCAGGCTTTGTTTTGTCTGTCAAGATAAAAAAAAGCTCATTTTTTTAATAATCTGCAAATTCGAATGAGATTTCCGAGTGCGTGTCTGGATGATCCGCCCAGGTCAGACCTGTTGGGATAAATTGTAAGTAGGAAGTGAGAGTAAAAAGTTTTTCCTAGGTAAAACTCTGTGTAAAGTTTATGTGTTGAAAATTGAGCTCTGTTGAAAAAAGAAAAAAAAAAAGGTCGACCAAGCGATTGGGGCTACCGCTCTGCGTGTCACGCCAGGACTGAAATAGAGTCGGGAGACAGGTCTAAGTTGAAGTAGATAACTGTCTAGAGACAATAAAGTATAATATAATCAAACTATTTAATAAAATAAAATGAAATAAGTATATGGATATTAATGAAAGCAGTAGTGAGGAAGAAGTAATAATATCTGATCATTTAGCAACAGAAGGAGATTTCTGGAATGAACCTACAAGGACGAAGAAGGGGTTAAGCATTGGCAAGACTAACAGGACATTAATCAAAAATTGTGGCAAATAACAAGATTTGCCTGTTTGTTTAAGGAGGGCTTGACCTGGCGAGCGCCCAGGATGGGAGGTGGCTGCCTGCACGTATGAAACGGCTTATGTGTAAAATGCTGTAAAACAGAGCGAGGGCACAATGTTTGAGCACCCAGGTTGGGAGGGGTCGGGCGCCTGCACCTATAGTGGTAAAGCTTAGAAATGCGGTCTGTGTTAAAAGTGGCGAGCACAGATAAGATAATGAGCACCTGTTTGCTTGAGCTCGGCTTGACCTGGCGAGCACCCAGAGTGGGCAATTTGTTGTACAGCCAACAGCAACTACAGAATCATCAGACTGGTCCTGATGCTATGGGCTGAGGCAAAGGTGCAGTTTTTTTTTACAAATGCCTTTCGACTAGCCCCCGCACCGGCTTGATTGCTAGGATACTAAATGGAAACATCTAATGTGTAACAGTTGTTGCTGTTATATGCTAGAAAATATTTTGCACTTTTGCTGCTTTCAACGTCTTGATCAACCCACACGAGCTTTCATCTATGAACCTGGCTTAGCCACACAGAATCTGTGATCACTGAGGAGAGGCTGTTGGCACTTGGAGACTTATGCACTCAGCACAAAGGAAGATAGGGAATCTTTCATTTAAATACAGATGCAGACTTTGCTTATAAGTTAGCAGAAGTTAGGCTATATACAATGTTATCATGCAAAGGTTAATATCAAAAATACAACAATCACATGTTTCTTATAATCTAAATCTATGCTTTCCATATTTTGATTGGTTTACTCACAGCAACCTTGGAGTCTGGTAGAGAACGTCAAATTTGCAAGAATTTGATGATTATTGTCAGGCTTTAGCTCTTCGATCGACTGGTCCCTTTCTTCTCTTCTCTTGTAGAGATGAACGTCTTTTTAAAGACCAGGTGGAGTCAAGGATTGCGTTACTATTATTTTGTCATATCATGTTTGCAACATAACCTACGTTAACAAATTCTTGTCATATCAGCAATCTGTTAATCCAGCCAGGACATGCTGGGACAGTGACCTCATTTAATTTCCTTATTAAACTCTAACATCTGTGCCCACTTGATTTGTACTGCCATCCACATGCTTTTACTTCTTCATTGAACATGATTCATCTACTGTACATACACACACATGCTCTATTGTGGCTTTTTCCATTCTTGGGGCTTAGTAGGCCTCAGAAACAAAGCATTTTGGCTTTTTGACATGACAGACAAAAACAAATACATCATAAAAACAAACTGAGTTATGTAAACGTAGCAGGGAGAAATTAGTTCTTAAGTCTACTGGTCCTGCACCGTGGCAGATTGTATCTGCAGTCAGATGGAAGCAACTTGAACTCCTTCGACAGGGTGTGATCATTCAAGGTCTTGTCTGCAGTTTTTGCTGCACACTTTGGCAATACCCTGCAGGCTCTTTCTATTTTTGAGGGTAAGTGACCCAGACTAAGGAGAATGTGAAGAGTGATTCAATAAAACACGAATAAAACATTTTCACAAAGGAATTGTCAACATTAAAACTTCAAAGCTTACGCTAAAACACACAAGCTTGCATGCACTGATAGGCTTTTCTACACACAGCCTCCAAATGAAGCTTGAAGGTCAGCTTGTCATCAATTACAGTGCCAATATATTTGTACTGCTGTGCAAACTCAAAAGCCTGATCATTAATCACATCAGGAGAGATGACTGTAGCATTCTTTTTAAAACCTATTGTCATGTCTTCAATTTTGGAAACATTCATGCCCAGAAAGGTCGACCTGCACCAGTCCCTGAAATCGACCACCACAGGACCGTGATCAGGGTTATCACTTCTGAGAAGAGACACAATGACACAATTGTTGGCAAACTTAAGGACATGATGCCTCACATGTTGGTGTTAGTGTACAAGATAAATAGAACAAATGAGAGGATCCAACCCTGGTGTGATTCAGTGGAAGAAAAAGGAACACGAAGCTTCACATGTTGCAACATCTTTTCTGCAGAAGTACAGCACATTATTGTTTATATATCGCATTCCCCGTTTCGCCCGATGATTTTGAGTCACCTCTTGCAAAATGACTGCATGTCTTCTCTTGGTCTCAGACAAAGAAGACTTAAGATTTTATTTCAAGACAGTCAAGATCACAACTGTCGGACAATGTCTAGATTGTCTGTGCATCGTTTGATTTATCTGTTAACATCACTACTGTGATTGAATGTAAAACTTCCTGTTTCAAATAAAACATTACTGTTTTCTTAATGTAAATGTCTGGCACCCATCCCTGCCTCTCCCCTCACACACACTCCAAGAATGTATGGGACAGGAGAAGAAGCTCTGGCTGTCTGTGGATGTCAGCCATATCTTATGTAATAAGACTAAAGGAGAATACAACCAGTGATTAACCCTTATGTTATAAGATTTAGCTACCTAAACAACGAATAGTTCTTCTGCAAAACAGCGTACAAAAGAAAACACACAGCAGTATGCAAATTCTGCAACCCAACACTTACTGAGACTGCCTCACCCAAAGAAATTCGAGAAATATTGGATACATATAAGCTACTTAAGTAGGCTACATACTGTCTGTTCTTGGTTTTGTCTCAGTCTTGATACATTCTGGTCCTAGTCTTGACTTTGTTTCGTTTTACTTGATTACAACACTGCAACAACGTTTATGACGAAGTGTGGTCAGTTTACAGAAGTGAAACTATCAAATGGAGAAATTCACTCTGCAACACTACGCACAACAACAAGAACACATTACATTAGAATACAGTGACAAATCATTATGACGTTTAATTTACACTCAAGTCATATTTATTTATTATGAATGATATGATTTGCAGTGGGTAATAAATAACAAATCATTTACATGCCCTAAATCAAGTACATGAAGTCCACTGACAAATGCATGATTGAATGTGTCGTCATCAGTGACGTGCCAAGAAAATAAAAACAAGAAATCAGTACAAATATTGGTCTCTCATAAAATATAAGATACTGCTGTGCACTGGCACAGAGCAGGCTCACATACAGATCAAGCTGTGGCTCAGTTTATTAATGCAAAGCTGCTATGAAACGCATACTGTATAATTGTCAGAGAAAAAAAATTGTCACATTTTGGTTGTGAAAGATACATGTGTAAACCTTTTGTATTTGTATTTTGTATTTTACATTTGTAATCCTTTGCCATGCAAATTCACGGACGATGCAGATTGTGATTTAAAACGTTTAATTTTCATCACAGTTAAATCAAGTAGGCTGTTTAAAATCACAGATCTGTTTCTTTACACTATGATATCACCATGTAATTCTTTCCATTCTCTTAATATGAAGCTGAATTTGGCAGCTGAGAAGGTCTCATCCTCTGAAATTCAAATGGCCACACTGTTTTCCACCTCAGTTGGATCCATGTATGTGTACGGGACTTCCAGGCTCGTATTTCTTTTTTTGATTGCTGCACTTAACATTTCAAGCTCATGTTGAAAATCCTTTATCGCCTTGCAGGGGACTTCCTCATTGAAATGTTCCTCCGGGTAATCACCGAGAGCGACCTGATGAGATCAATCAAACCTTTTAAACTTTTTTCCCCCACAAACATTTAAACACTTATCAAACATAAACTATTGGCAACATAGTGTTCTGTTGTAGGAAGTGAGCAGGATATTTCACACTGCCTTTGATGGCATGTTAATATACTTTACACAACTTGAACATTAATCAGATTTAGGCAATTTCTCATGAAGTCTTGGCCACTTACAAAGTCAGAGGACTGCTGGCTGAGTAGCCACATGGTAGCCATTCCGTTAACTGTTGTGTTGACGGCAGGTAATGTGTTCAGCATCGTGGCCTCACTTGTGGTGCCCTTTGTGGTTGGTGGAGGGAGTTGTAGGGAGGTGGGAGTGTTGGGCATCCAGGCACCATAGTCAAACTGCAGTGAATAAAGACTTGTTTATGTTAAAGGCTCAGTAACAATTGTTTCCATTTTACAGAAAACTGCACAACCTCATCAATCCATTCCACAAAAATAGCATTAAAACAGCATTAAAGGATTTACCTGTCCAGTATTCACTGCAGCGTGCTGTGCTGAGCAGGTGAAGATCACCATGGTGACATACTTGACCAACTCATCCACGGTGGAAAGCCTTTCTGGAATTCCTGAAGATGAGAAC
Organism: Larimichthys crocea; assembly: GCF_000972845.2. NCBI lineage: Eukaryota > Metazoa > Chordata > Actinopteri > Sciaenidae > Larimichthys > Larimichthys crocea. The sequence continues at coordinate 3,639,365 of NC_040020.1, forward strand.
AAATAAATAAACTGCATTACTTCAAGATGTTTAGATGACGGTACATAAACTTGCACATTTAGTATAATTATGATCAAGCTTTTCTTTACAGCCAACCTGTGCCTGCTTGGGAAAGGAATCCATGTTCAAAAATGTCCAAAATCCACTTCTGCAGTTCAGTGTCTCGTTGGACCTCATCGTCATTCTTGTAGTAGTAGCTGAGCACTTTCTGCACAAAGCTTTGACAAATATGGATAAGTTCATTAAAATACATTCCTTACACAGTTTCCATACACACTGCAGTAGTAACACACTCTATTGTAAGACCATTTAATGAACATATCGTTTGAATGATCAGCTCTGTTCTTTTTAAGATTTAGTGCAATATTTAGCACAGTGATCACACAGCATTAAAGGGATAATTTCACATTTTTGGACACATGCTTATTCCTGCTGAGAGTTTGATGATAACATAGAACATCTCTGTATGTTAAGTATGGAAATATTGCTGGAAGATTAGCTAACTCTAGGCAAAAAAGTGTATAATTGTATGTCTCTAAAGGTTGAACCTTTGTATTTAAGCCCGAAAGAAATGCATATTCTACACTCACCCTAATGCAATCATGTTTGCTCAGTATTCAGTCCATAGGGACTTGGCTTGGGAACCGGAGGGTGGCCGGTTCAAGTCCCGCATGGACCAAAAATATGGAAGGTGGACTGGTAGCTAGAGAGGTGCCAGTTCACCTCCTGGGCACTGCCGAGGTGCCGTTGAGCAAGGCACCGATCCCCCACAACCGCTCACTGTGCGCTTCTCAGGGGGGCTGCCCATCACTCCACCATCTCTCTCCACGTTTGCATGTCTATGAGCCCTTGTACCTTGTACTGCATGTGTGTGTCTGGGTTAAAATGCATGTCAAAATAAAATAGAGTGAAAAAAGAATTTCCCCATTGAGGGATTAATAAAGTATATCTTCTTCTTCTTCTTCTTCATATCAGCTGTCAGAGCTTGTTGAGAGTTTTCTTTGAAACTTTGACACCATGCTTAGGTTTAGGGGTGCATCTCCTCTCATCTTGCCAAGGTTTTCTATCAAAGTAGTTTAGGCTAGAACATTTAGACCATTTAATAATCAAAGGCAAGGGTCTACTCAATTAATAACCAGTAGTTAAGGTTTAGATCACCCATTTACTGTGCTGTCATGTCTTGAAGGCATTGTTAATCTAACACCTAAGGCACGACATTTAAAGGGCAAATCAACAATAAATCAAACGCAGCTCAAAACTACATCAGCCCTGCTCTTAATGGGTTCAGACACTGAGCACGTTAACGCTGAGGTAACACAGCATCAGTGATGTCAAAGTAGCTGTTTTGCCTTTTCTACAAAGCCTCAGTCCTGCAGTCTAATTTGGAAGGACGTGTGAGCACTTAAAACCTGACAATCTGTTGTGTTGTACTGAGAAGTGTTTCTAATACTTTACCCACAAAAAGAGAACATTGTTACGGCACAAACTGTTCAGAGGCGATTGCATAAAGACAGACCAACTGAAAGAACTGATGCAAAGTAACCACTGATAAAGAGTTATGTTGCAACTTTTCAGGAAGATTTAAGAAATACCAACTGCTTTACACAGAGTGGTGCATGATCACTTATTTAAAAAGAAAATGGTTGCATAAACTTGTATTGTATCCCCAATATTTACTGGTATCCTCTGAGTAGTAAATGTCTTGACTTAGGTTTACTGAATACAGGCTTATACATCCTTAGTCAACTGTCCAGTTATGTCAGATACTTGATAAACAGCACATGATTAGCACGTTTCAACATAAACTTTTCAGAGGCGATTGCATAAAGACAGACCAACTGTAAGAATTGATGCAAAGAAACCGTTGATATAGAGTTATGTTGCAAGTTTTCAGGAAGCTTGATTATTTTCTGATATCAGGACACACTTTGTTCTGCATGATCACTTATCTAAACAGAGAATTATTGCATAAACTTATATTGTATCCCAAATACTGACTGCCATTTTGTTAACGAAATCAAGCCTCATTTACCTGAGCATGGAATAAAATTTGCGGATGAACTCAATGCATAAAATATACTTTCTGACTCTGAGCAATGCCATTAACACAGGTCATAATCAGGTGATCTGTCCTGTCTACATTATATTTACTTCACATGAGGAGAGGATGAGATTCAGGAGTTTGCTACACTAATTATGTTTAATGACTTTTTCCCCCTGTAAGTAGAAATAGAAAGCAAATCCTATACTCAAATCTCTGATTAAGTGTACTTTATGGTCTTAAAATGCAGTCTACACCTGTGGATGATATCCCAAAGCCTGAGTCCATCATCTCTGTAGTAGAAATTCGGAACAGCCTCCACCCCACGTGCAGCGATGTCTTCTGGTATACAGAGGGAGCTGTAGGTCATGGTGGACAGTGATTTCTTCAGGATTGTGATCACACCCTCTCCACCAGACGCTGCATACTAAGGAACAGTCAGATATGTATATAATTAGACACTGGACATTGCTTAAGTAATGGTCGACTGGCTGATCTTTTCGTACCTTTGTGAAAGAACCTGTCTCAGATATTAGAAGAAGTCGAGCTAAGTTGTTGATCTGCAGAGTGTAGCGAGTGTGAGGTATGAGGAGCTGAGGGAAAAGAGGGAACTCTCTTAGTAACACCATTACTTGTTAACAAAGTCAGAAATCTTGATGCTTCTATACCATTCAGCAGTATTTGCAAACATATACACACTAAACATGATTCATCAACTTTGGAAGATATAAAAAAAAAAAACTACAACTACAGCAAGTTCAGTATTTTGCCTCACAGTTACCTTGTACAGTGGATGCACCATGGGCACATTGCACAGTAGTGACACTGCAAAGACTTCAGCCAGCAGATGAGTGCGTAGCAGGTGAACATTGAGCTGATGCTCGTTAAAATCGGCGCTTCTCACAAAAATCTTGGCCATCAACCAGTCGTACTCTGAATCAGTAGGAAGAAAGATGGGATTGTCGTCGGCTGGAGTCTGCTTCAGCTGCAGAAGAAGACAAGACAGATCATTCAATTCATTACCAGTACTGGTCAATTTGAATTTTTACTTCCTTTTCCTGAAATTTGTATTTATATTACATCCATTCTACATGGAGGTCAGTGCACAGGTTCTTCTTCTTCTGAACTGCAGCTCTAGTTTCCTCAGTGTTATGCACAAATCTTGGCACTATTTTTACTCCTTTTATTTTTGTCTTCTCTGTAAATCTACAGTATTGTATTGTTGTCAGCTCTGGGAAAGGGATCACTTCTTGTCTGAAGGACGGTAAGTGTCCAGTTTGATAAAATAAAATAATATGACTTGTGTTTGCAGACTAAACTGTGAGCCTGTCAAACTTAGATATGGCTATTTTTTACATGGCTCAGGTTCATGCAGGAACAAATGAACTGCCTTTACTAGCAGAAAAAAATCCTGTGTCTTGTTCAAAAAACACTTTCAGCAAAGTAAAATCTTTTTGTTGTAGGTGATCTTCCACAATATCAATACTAAAATAATATTATTAGAAATGATTAATATTTCTGTTGCTACTCTTACCTGAATAGCAATTGGCATTAGCTTATCATCAGGTGTTTTGTGCAAAAGGACAAGGGGAGCCATCAAGTACTGCTTCTTATCATTGACAACGTTTGTTTCCACTCCATCCAAACGCTTGTAGTCACAGAGGAATATGTTGCCTTTCTGTGTGAGATTTTTGTAAAGATGAAAAATTATTTGACTCACATGCATATTGCAGTGCAACATGCAATTCCAAATTTAACATGTCATCGGGCAATACATGATTTGAATATGAGATCAATCAAAGTCAAGACAATCACCTTCATTTCGTTCTCCAAGCTAAACTGGACCATGTCATCAGTGACAGGGAAGTTCTCGGGCAGGGCTGTACAACGTCGGATCAGCATGGGGTTGACACCGTTTAAGAATTGGTAGCCGAAAAAAGCATCCTCCTTCCAATGTTCCTGGACATAGTCTGAAAAAAAACAGTTATACTTCATTCAGAAAATTTCCATGTTTGTGCTGGAAGGTTTCGTGTCACAGACACAAGTGGACATCGCTTCAAAGTAATTTGTCTGTCAGTATTTTGATTACATACAATTAAATACAGTTTTTCATGAGCAAAGCATACAATTCTACGTTTAGATACACACATTTCTTTCTGTCCTGTTTAACGAGTAAGTAAAGAATTGACAATTAAGTCTTCAGTAAATTCTAAAGGTTTATCTTATCTAATACAAACATTTTTTTCAGGTAGCCTAATAGAAGAGAGCTGAATATCTGAATGCACATAGTTGAATATACATACAGTATCAAGTATTCCATTAAACTATCATGACAGCATAGTACCTGATATCTCAGTCTGTTTGCAGCAGAACACCCGATTAATGCCATCAATGTCAGTCCAGTTCTCCTTGCAATCCTCCAGCCCCTTCAGTTGCAGCTCAGTCAGCCTAGAAAATAAAAGAGAAGCTTTATTATGATTCCTTTTATCTTTTTGATAGGCAGGTACATAGTTACATACACAGAATTTGAGGACCTTACGCTGTCACAGAATTAAAGCGAAATTCCATTTTCTTGGTGAAGGAGAAGCGGACCTCAGGGGGTAGAGAAGAAGGGCCATCCTTTGTCTTTATTTTGTGGGGTATTCCCTCTGCATATACATCCCAGCTGGAAAAAACAGAGAAGAGCATAATGGTGAGGAACTGAACAGTCTAGATACCAGTGTTTGCACAGCTTTAAATAAGGGCATGAAAGCAAAACTTGACATGTATAAATGTATTCAAAATTGCAAGGTTTAGTGCATGTTTTGGGGTTGCATGAAGCTGAAATGTGTATAAGCTCTGAGCTCTTACCAATAGTCTTCCGCTCGCTGCTTCAGCTCCTGGTCTCGACTGTATTGGCCAAGATGATGTGTGTCGTCAAAGACTCTCAGAGCTTCAAAGAGGAATCACAAAAATGTGTTGATATATACGGAATGTTGGAATTAATTTACTCAAGCCTCCTTCTTTCTTTTATGTTTCCTGTAGTCAGTGAACAACGCAAACCTGTTGCCTCTCTGAAGCGGTGCACATTGCTGTCAGTGATCCAGCGGTAGATAGGAAAGGTATAAGTGTCTCCCTCAGGTGATTCCACTTCCACCTTGGCAGAAAACCAGGAGTCTTCTGGGAACAGTGGGAGTGGCTGTTTGTCTATTTCTACCAGAACCAGCTTTCCGATGGAGACGGGGCAGGACACGTTGAAAGTAGACACCTGGGGTAACGATGAGATTAGGGTAAAGTGTATTTGACAGCCAAAAACTGAGCTGTAACATCCCAATATTAGCATACAATTGGTAAATATGAAACATTTCATCAAATACAAATTTCATGAAGGTCATTATTGGGATGTTTTTCTGTTGATTTAGTCACCTCTGTGGTCCTAGGCTGCAAGCAGCACATTCTGTTGCTGCAAATATTAGTTCCTATAAATTGGTATTTAACAGTCTTATATAAGCTAAAGTTGTGTATAAATGTATTATATATTTTGAAAAGGATATTTCAGACTTACTGCTCCTATCACGAAGGCTGTAGCCCCTTTGAAGCTGATGAGCCACTCGCGATCACTCTCACCATCCGTGCCCACCAGCTTAATGAAGACATTGTTAAAAGTGGTGGCACTGACACGCTTGGCAGTGGACACAGTCACTTTATAATTCACCATTTTCTCTTTGGAAAGCCGGAGAATCCTGGAGGGGATAAAATAATGATAATCATTCTCACCATTGATTAAGTTAACTCTCACTAGATAAACCAGAGTGCTAAAAAAAAAAAATCAGATATCACAATAAAAAGGTCAGTCTCACTCACTTATTCCAGTCCAATTTTGCTAACTAAAATAATTTTATGAAGCAGCTCTCTCACCTGTCTATGAGACCAAGTTCCTTTGCTGAATGCCTTTGATAAAGTAGCAGCAGTAACCGCTATTTCCTCTTTTATGTTCCTGCAGTTTGCAGAGTATCCAATCAGACCTCACTTGCACAACTACAGGAAGAAAATGCAAAGAATGATGAAAAAAACCCAGGTTTCTCAACCTTGTTGGGTAAAACAACAACAAATCACTGACACTCAGTGTCCTTTGTAATGGGAAAGTTTAGTGCAGCCTGTTATTCTAATGCCGCAGAACTGGTTTGACTCAGTTCAATTTATTACATGTTGTTTCATCAACTCAAGTCTTTGACCTTCTGGAGAATAAAGGTACCAAAAGTCATTACTTCAGACTTCAGAAATTAATATTTCCACAACAAACTTGGTGTCAGAAGTGGCATCCCTTGGTTGATCGGATTTAGAGCCTATGACGGACGGTGACTGATCATCCTCGAAGAAAATTTCCAGCCTCTACCTCACGAGAATTTGGAGACAAGAATAGGTCTAGATTTGGTACCTCGTTCTGTTTTTCTAATAATTTTATATAGAATCTCTATCACCTGTATTAATGCTATCGAGGTTCGTTGATGAACTCCTTTGGGTGCCGTTCAGCAAGCTGGTGTAGAAAGTCTGGTTCTTCTGTCAGCAACTCAATTTTTATGTTACAGTATTTCTGCAATGATGTGGTAAGAGGCCATGACATGATTCCATTATCATATGGTGGTCATATGATTCCATTATCATATGAGTAATTAGTGTTCTAGGAACACAATTGGTTTGAGAGGGCCAGGTCCACCAAAAGAGTTTTTACCACTGCGTGACTTTTTTTTTGTAGCAGAAACAATCTTGACTCATGGTGGAGATAGTAGAAAAAGAAATAAGTTACACTTTACGGCAAATTACATTTGCAGCTGTGACCATATATCAGTCTGCTCAAGTTGTTGCTACCATACCTCAGTCGCTCACAATTATATGGTCATGAGTAATTAGTGTTCTAGGAACATGATTGGTTTGAGAGGGCCGGGTCCACCAAGAGAGTTTTTAACATTGTGTGACAGAAACAACCTTGACTCATGGTGGAGATCGTGTCTTAAGAGAATTGCGCAACAAAAATGAGTTACACTTTACAGTAAATTACCTTTGCAGCTGTGACCATGTGTCAGTCTGCTCAGGGTGTTGCTACCACACCTCAGTCACTCACAACCAATAGGGGCATGGGATACAGTATGTGAGCTGCGCTCAGTGGTGACGTGAAATTGTCCGACACTGCAGACAACTTTAAGGAAGATTGTCCTCTTTTCTTTTCTTGTCTTTTTTCATTGCTTAGGGACAGGTTTTACAGGGTTAGTTATAACACTGAGATAAATTAAGAATTTACCCAGCTGTTGGTTTCCAGCGGCTTTTGATTGACCTGGTTGACCTGCTCATTTTAAGGTTAGGAAGAAGGTCAGAGACCACCTGTACCATTGTTACAGGCCCAAGGACGTCAACAGTGCCTGTACAATAAAAAGGATCTAGGTTGGGACAGTTTTCACTGCGAGATAAAGTGGTTGTGCTTACTAATGGAGATAAGAGAGGAAGCATTAAAGTTCCTTTAATTAACATTTAGAGAATTTGAACAGCTCTTATCATGGCAGCTACGTAATTACGTCATTTCACTCAGTTAGGAACATTCATAATGATACACATAATTTGATGTGGTGAACTCTGCCTTACATGTGTTACTGTCAAAGCTTGACAGTGACTGATGGGAGGAAATGTGGTCACAGTTTACAGAAGTCATAGAAAATTAGCACAGAGAAAGTACTAAATACAGAAATTCCCACTGGAACACCTACACACTACAACAATAACACATTTCTCAAGGTTTGGTGCACGTTTATTTTGAAGTTGCAGGAAGCCAAATTGTATAACCTCGAGCTCCACCAATATTCCTTTCGCTCGGTTCTTCAACTCCTGCTCTCGATCTAACTTGCAAAGCTGATGGTTTCATCAAAGACTCTCAGAGCTTAAAGAAGAAGAACCACAAGAACATCTATAGTTGTTGATGTACACAGTACTGAATGAATTTACTCAGTCCTCCTTGTAGCTCTAACTCGTCTTTCTTTTATTTCTTTTTTGTTGCTTATATTCTGTGGTCAGTGAACAGCACAAACCTTTTCCCTCTGAAGCGGCACACCTCACATCAGTGATCCAGCAGTAGATGGGAAAGGTATAAGCGTTTTCCTCAGGTGATTGCACTTCACCTTGGCAGGACACCAGTCATCGCTTGTTAACCATAGAAATGACTGTTTCTGTATTTCTATGAGGACCAGCTCTCCAATGGAGATCGGGCAGGATATGGTAAAATTAGACACCTGAAGTAATGATAAGACAAAAAGTAAAAAAGTGTATTTTATCGCCCAGAACTACGCTGTAACATCCCAGTAATTAGCACACAATTAGTCAGTGTATAACTAAACTGCATTTTAACAATCTTATATAAACTAAGTTGAGGAAATGTATTATACATTTAGAAAAGGATATTTCAGACTTACTGCTCCTATCACTGTAGTCCCTTTGATGAGCTTCTCGCGATCACTCTCACCAGCTTAATGAAGACATTGTTTAAAGTGGTGGCGCTGACGTGGGTGCCAGTGAACACAGTCACTTTATAATCCACCATTTTCTCTTTGTAAAGCTGGAGAATCCTGGAGGGGATAAAATATAATAATCATCTCAGCACTGATTAACGGTTACTAAATTAGTGCAAAAAATTATATACAGGTATCATGATGAAAAGGGCAGTCTTTTCTTACTTATCAAAGACCAGATCAAATTTTTGCTAACCTAAATAATTTTATATAGAATCTCGTTTACCTGTATTAATGCGATCGAGGTTCGTTGATGAACTCCTTTGGGTGCCGTTCAGCAGCTATGTGTAGAAAGTCTGGACTCGTTCTTCTGTCAAAACTCTATTATATGACAGTATTTTGCAATGATGTGGTAAGAGGCCATGACACCAATACCTTGAACATTTTTCATAGAAAACATGTCATTCAGATTAATCATATCCATATGGTGGTCATATGATTCCATTATCATATAGTGGTCAAATGTTTCCATTATCATATGGTCATGAGTAATTAGTGTTCTAAGAAACGATTGGTTTGAGAGGGCGAGGTCCACCAAAAGAGTTTTTTAACACGTGTGACTGTTTTTTTTTTTGTAGCAGAAACAGCCTTGACTCATGGTGGAGATCGTGTCTTAAGAGAATGCGACAACAGAAACACTGAGACAAATTAAGAAATTATCAGCTGTTGCTTTCTGAGGCTTTTGATTGCTCGGTTGACCTGTTAGTGTTAAAGTTAGGAAGGTCAGAGACCACCTGTACCATTGTTACAGGCCCAAGAACGTCGACAGTGCCTGTACATTAAAGGATCTAGGTTACAATTGCTTGACAATTTCACTGGGAGATAAAGTGCTGGTGCTTACAATGGAGATAAGAAAGGAAGCATAAAGTTCATTTACCTAACATTTAGAGAATTTGAACAGCTCTTATCATGGTGGCTACATATTTACATCATTTCACTCAGTTAAGAACATTCATAAGAAAAATTGACTATTGGACCGAACCCAGACACAAACACCAGCGGATGTGCAGGTGACCCTTGACAGCCGAGAGCGCACTGGAGCCTGCACAGTTTGAAAATGTTTGATGTGTGTGAACTCGCCCTTCATGTGTTACCGTCAAAGCTTGACGTGACTGATGGGAGAAATGTGGTCACAGTTTACAGAAGTCATAGAAAATTAGCACAGAGAAAGTACTGAATACAGAAATTCACACTGGAACACCTACACACTACAACAATAACAGCATTTCTAGAATAAAAAGAATGACACAGAATATAGTGACAAATCATTGAGACGTTTAATGTCAAACCAATCAGGGTTTTGCAGTGATTATTAAATGACAATGTGTCACATGCACCAAATATATCAAGCACATGAACAGTATCAGTAATGTCAAAAAATTAAAACAACAAGAAACAATGCAAATTTAGTTTCTCACACAAATATATAATCTCTGTGCCTAGCACACAGCGCTCAAATAAGATCAAGCTGTAGCTCAGTTTATCAATAGCAGGCTGCTAGAAACACACATATAATATAATGTATACATAATGATATAATGGTATAATAACGTATATTGGTCCCAAAAAAAAAAAAATTTGTGGTCATAAGATATTTTGTTATGACCATTTTAAGTATTTATTAATTGAAAATTCAAATTGTTTTAAACAAAGGGGAGGTGAGGTGCTAAAAGGAACAAAGGAGCCAGATGCTGTTTAAAAGAACAAAAATATATATATATAAAAAAAGAAAACCAACCAGAGTCTATGCATCTAGATTAAACAAAATGAGAAGAAAAACCCTACCATCCCCACTTTATCTAAATCGAACACTTAATAACAAAAACAGCACCCCTAAACTATGGGTCTAACAGAAATATTCTACGGTATAAACTAAACCCTGCCCAGTCCAAAACAAATGGAAATAACCTCCAAAACAAGTTAACAACTGTTACATTCACAAATGTGCAACTAACGAAGCTTTTCAACACAAAGAAACAAACCGCCCTGATGCTTTGGCGGTTTCGAGTTTAAATGACCAGATGCGGGAGTGGGCCCCTCCCCTCAGGTGGGGACCAATCGAGCGCTGGTGATGCCCACACCTGTATTTACATTGAATAATACAACACACCGCAATATACACGGGCGACACAGCATGCTGTAACACTTGTGGTTTATAGGAAACTCTCAATGTAGACTTTGTATTTTACATTCATATCTTTTTTAATGAGATGCCCTGAAATTACTTATGACCCAAAAAGATTTAAGATGTGGATTATATTTAAAGCGAGCAATTTATTATGTATTTCAATTTATTAACCATAGATAAATCAAGTAGACTACTTAAAATCACAGATCAGTTAAAAACATGCAGTTCTTCCTTTTTTCACTTTGTTAATATGAACTGAATTTGGCAGCTGGAAGGTCTCACCATTCAAATGGTCACACTGTTTTCCATCTCTGTTGGATCCATGTATGTGTACGGGATTTCCAGGCTCGTGTTTCTTACTCTGATTGCTTGCACTTAACACTTTAAGCTCATGTTGGAAATCCTTATCGCCTTGCAGGGAATTCCTCATTGAAATGTTCCTCCGGGTAATCACCGAGAGCGACCTGATGAGATCAACCAAACAATAACAAACTTTTTCACCCCACAACATTTAGACATCGATAACATGTAATATACTTTACACAACTTGAACATAATCAGATTTAGGTAGTGTTTTCATGAAATCTTGGCCACTTACAAAGTCAGAGACCGGCTGGCTGAGCAGCCACATGGTTGCCAATCCCTTCACTGTTTTGCTAATGTTAGGGATTGTCCCACCATCGTGGTCCCTTTGTGGTTGGTGGAAGTTGCATAGTGGTGGGAGTTTTGGGCATCCAGGCACCATAGTACTGCAGTGAAAAAATACAGATGACTGATTAATACTTGAAGCCTATGCCATCGTGTGGCATCGGTCAGCTACTTTGGTCCAAATATTTTTAACTATGGAATGTAGTGCCATGAAAAATCAGACTGGAACAAAAACATTTGAGAACATTCATGGTCCCCAGAGAATGAATCAAATACCATAGTTGGTTCACATAAAGTGGTGTTGATCAAATACTTGCAAATACCTGTACTTTGAGTTTCATGCTGAATGCACAAAGATGTTGCTACACTAAGCCTAGTAAACTAAACTAAAACAGCATAAAAAGGATTACCTGTCCACATTCACGTGCAGCATGCTGTGCTGAGCAGGTGTAGATCACCATGGTGACATACTGACAAACTCATACACGGTGGAAAGCTTTTCTGGAATTCCTGACAATGATGAAACAAATAATAAACTGCATTACTTCACATGTTTAGATGACGAATATCAAATAAATTGATTCATGTGCTATGTTAATATGATGTGTACATAAACTTGCACATTTATCATAATTATGATCAAGCTTCTCTTTACAGCCAACCTGTGCCTGCTTGGGGAAAGGAATCCATGTTCAAAAATGTCCAAAATCCACTTCTGCAGTTCAGTTGTCTCGTTGGACTCAGCGTCATTCTTGTATAGTAGCTTAGCACTTATGCACAACTTTGAAAAAAAATGCAGTTCATTAAATATATTCCTTACACAATTTTGACAATTAATGAACATATCGTTTGAATGACCAGCTCTGTTGTCTTTTTAAGATTTAGTGCAATATTTAGCACAGTGATCAAACAGCTTAAAGGGAAGTTTCACATTTTTGGACACATGCTTATTCCTGCTGAGTTTGATGATAATATATCTGTATGTTGAACCTTTTATTAAGATTCTCTCTTCCATGTAATCATCTTGTATAACTAATATGATACTCGATAACACCTGTTAGAGCTTGTTAAGGTTTTTCTTTTAAAGTTTGACACCTTGGGGCTGGTCCGTAACTAACATTTCAAGACATTAGCATGTGATACGGTACATACCACGGAAACATCCATAATTTGTAACAATATCATATACATTATAAACTTAATGAAAAATGGAGACTGCATAAACCTGTGGATGATAGCCCAAAGCCTGAGTCCGTCATCTCTGTAGAGAAGTTCGGCACAGCCTTCAACCCACGCTCAGCAAGTCGTCTGGTATACAGAGGGAGCTGTAGTCATGGTGGACAGTGATCTCTTCAGGATTGTGATCATACCCTCTCTACTGCACGCTGAACCTAGGGAACATGCAAATATGTATATAGTTAGACATTGTAGATGACATTGAAAAAAAAGAAATACTGTTTAGGTATATGGGTGTGTTGATCTTTTGTACCTCTAAAATCCCCCCTCAGATATTAGACGAGGCGAGCTAAGACGTTGATCTGCAGAGTGTAGCGAGTGTGAAGTTTGAGGAGGCGAGGGTAAAGAGGGAACTCTCGCTTAGTGAAAACTATTACTTGTTAAAAAAGTCCAGAATACTGAGATGCTGTCTCATACCAGTGTCTTATTGACTAAAAATACAACTACAGCAAGTTTCAGTATCTCCGCTCGCAGTTCCTTGCTACAGTGGATGACCATGGGCCACATGCGCGCATAGTGACACTGCAAACACTCAGCCAGCAAATGAGTCGCAGCAGGTGAACATTGCTACTGATGCTCATGAAATCTGCACTTCTCAACAAACATCCTTGGCCCATCAACCAAGTTCGCACTCTCAGTTAGGAAGAGAAAGATGCGGATTGTCGTCGGCCTGGAGTCTGCTTCAGCTGTCATGACAGGACAAGGAGATCATTCCATCCAGTACCAGTACTGGTCATAAGAATTTATTGAACATCCATTTGAAATTTGTATGTATATTAACATCCATTTACGTGGATTTGCAGTCCCAGGTTCCTTCTTCTTACCTGAATGGCAAACTGCATCACTTATCATCAAGGGTGTTTTGTGGAGAAGGACAAGGGGAGCCATCAAGTACTGCTTCTTCTCATCAATGACGTTTGGTTCCACTCCATCCAAACGCTTGTAGTCACACAGGAATATGTTGCCTTCCTGTGTGAGATTTGTAAAATGAGAAATGATTTTACAGCATACAGTGTGGAAATTACATATAGGTGAACATGTAAGAGCAACATGCAATTCCAAATTTACATGATTCTAATACAAAGACAAGACAATCACCTTCATTTCATCCTCTAAGCTACACTGGACCATTTCATCAGTGACAGGGAAGTTCCCGGGCAGGGCTGTACAACGTCGGATCAGCATGGGGTTGACACCGTTTAAGAACTGGTAGCCTAAAAAAGCATCCTCCTTCCAATGTTCCTGGACATAGTCTGAAAAAAGAACAATTGTACTTAATTAAAAAACTTTCAGACTTCAGAAAGTCTTTGGCTACCACTGTTGTTGGCTTCATTGTATCCTGCGTGTAAAAACAGAAAAATGGGAAATGTAATATACAAAAGAAGCACAGACACAATTGGACATTGTTTCAAAGTCATTTGTCAGTCAGCGTTTTGATTAAATGCAATTAAATACATAAAGTCATTTCTTTTCCTTCCTTAAAATTAGGAAAGTTCTGCTGTTGATGATACACAAACATTTCCTTCAGTCACATTTTTCCTGTTTAATGAGTAAGAAGCCAATTGACAAGTGTTCTAAAATCTAAAGATTTATCTTATCTCAGCTGTACAAACATTTTTTAAGTAGCATAATGAAATGCAATTGAATATTGATTGATTGAATGAACACAGTTGAATATGTACTATTATGCATAAAGTATAAAATATTCCATTCCGTAACTATTGTGACAGCACTGTACCTGATATCTTAGTCCGTTTGCTCCAGAACACATGATTGATGTCATCAATATCATCCCAGTTCTTCTTGTTGTCATAGTACCCCTGCAGTTTCAGCTCAGCCACCCTAAAAAACAAAAGAGCAGCTTTATTATGATTCCTTCAATCTTTTTGATAGTTACATAGACAGACAGGCATCTGACAGAATTTGAAGACCTCACCGTGTCAAAAGATTAAAGCGAAATTCCATTTTCTTGGTGAAGGAGAAGCGGACCTCAGGGGGCAGAGAAGAAGTGTTGTCTGCCTTTATTGTGTGGGGTATTCCCTCTGCATATACATCCCAGCTGGAAAAGACAGAGAAGATCACAATGGTGAGATACCAGTGTTTGTATGGCTTTAATTAAGGGAATGCAAGCAAAACTTAAATGTATAATGTAATAATGTATACATGTAGTCAAAATTCTGTTGTTACTGGCCATATGGTGGTTACATTATCATTATATATCATGAATATAATCAACCAAAGGTGTAGAAGTTTTGGTGCATGTTAGTTTTGAAGTTGCAGGAAGCCTAAATGTGTATAACCTCTGAGCTCTCACCAATAGACTTCTTCTCGCATCCTCAGCTCCTGCTCTCGATCTAACTTGCAAAGCTGATGTGTTTCATCAAAGACTCTCAGAGCTTAAAAGAAGAAGAACCACAAGGACATCTATAGTTGTTGATGTATACAGTATGTTAGAATGAATTTACTCAGTCCTCCTTGTAGCTCTAGCTCGTCTTTCTTTTATTTCTTTTTATGTTGCTTTATATTCTGTGGTCAGTGAACAGCACAAACCTTTTCCCTCTCTGAAGCGGTGCACCTCGCTATCAGTGATCCAGCGGTAGATGGGGAAGGTATAAGCGTTTCCCTCAGGGGATTGCACTTCCACCTTGGCAGGACACCAGTCATCGCTTATTAACCAAAGAAATGACTGTTTCTGTATTTCTATGAGGAGCAGCTCTCCAATGGAGACGGGGCAGGATATGGTAAACTTAGACACCTGAAGTAATGATAAGACAAAAAGTAGAAAAGTGTATTTTATCGCCCAGAACTACGCTGTAACATCCCAGTAACTATCACACAATTAGTCAATGTATAATTAAACTTATATAAACTAAGTTGAGGAAATGTATTATACATTTAGAAAAGGATATTTCAGACTTACTGCTCCTACTGCTACTCCTCCTAAGAATGCAGTCTCTTCGATGAGCTTCTCACTATCACTCTCACCATCCGTGCCCACCAGCTTCATGAAGACGTTGTTAAAAGTGCCGGCATGGAGGGCCCCAGCAGTGGACACAGTCACTTTATAATCCACCATTTTTCTCTTTGGAAAGCCGGAGAATCCTGGAGGGGATAAAATAATAATAATCATTCTCACCACTGATTAACGGTCACTAAATTAATCAGAGTGCAAAAAATTCTATACAGGTAAGACCAGATCAAAATTTTTGCTAACCTAAATAATTTTATATAGAATCTCTATCACCTGTATTAATGCAATCGAGGTTCTTTGATGAACTCCTTTGGGTGCCGTTTAGCAAGCTGGTGTAGAAAGTCTGCGATTGTTCTTCTGTCAGCAACTAAATTTATATGTTACAGTATTTCCGTGATGATGTGATAAGAGATCATGACACCAACACCTTGGCAAGGATCCAAGGAATAGGTGTCATATTCAGTTATCATTTACATTCAGCTGTACTACAGTTGTAATACGACTTTTGTTTTTCTAAAGGTTAGTCTCTAAGGTCACAACTACCCAGTTATTAACCATTTGAGGCTCCCTCCCTGTTTCAGCGTGTGCCTGACGGTTAGTCCTGCTGAGGACACATTGTAACACATAAACAACATTAAACAACAATACATATTACTGTTGTTTGATATATGTAATGGATGTAAATGTTAAACAACAAAAGTGTTTACCTGTACAGTTTGTCTAAATCTTTTATAAATATTTTATTTAGAACATTTCTCATAGAAAAGACATGTCATTAACAAATGAACATTCAGATTAATCATTTTTATTATTCATTTAATCAACTATAACATGATAGTAACTGATTTCTATAATATAGCAAATACATACAGTACAGACAATTTATGTTAAATGAATGCAAATAACAGTTATGTAATCACAAAAGACACAAATCAAATGTGTTATTTTTAATGTTTCCCATACACACAAACACTCAGTGCCCTCTTTTATGGCATACTTGTACAATCCATTGTTTTCAATACAACAGCCATAAGTTCAAACTTTACAAAGTTTATTATGCTCAGTTCTGTTGACTTGTGGTATTGTTGAGTCTCTGTAATTAATATTATAAAGAGCACAGTCTAGACCAGCTCTGTATGGAAAGTGTCATGAGATAACTTTTGTTATGATTTGGCGCTATTTAAATAAAATTGAATTGAACTGAACTTTGTCAGAAATGTGTAAATTCAATTGGATGTTTACCTGTACCTGAGAGAGGCAAAATATTAGAAATACCACCACTAATGTAACTATTGCAGATGTTGAGAAGAAGATGCGATGGCTGCAATGGAAGTTTGACTGGTGGTGGGACTTGGTTGGAGCAGTGTACTGGGCATATTAGCAGCACAGAAATTAATTTGATATTAATGGCTGCTCTCCCATTAAGTTGTCAACTGAACACTGTAGATAGATCCAACTACATAATTTGAGTTACGCTACTTGACATCTGCTAAAGAAATGACACAATGCATAAGAATTCAGCACCACTCCACACATAACCATGTTCTCTAATGAAGACATCAAGTATACTTGACCAACAGTGTTTTACAGGAGGATGCTTGTGAACACCTGTTCTATTTTTTTCTTTTTTGTCTTTTAAATGTTATTTTCAGTCTATGAAATCAAACTTTTTTGTGCAAAGCTTGTTTAAGTTTTACTCCAGCAATCAACCATGTACAGAACTTTTCAGTACATGTTTTTAGGCTCAGGGTGAGGCTATATTCATGATATTGTACCATCATACTAAGCACAAACTTCTTATTGAGAATCATTACAAAGTTTCAGGGCGTTCCCGTAACCATGTTAATGGATTTTTTACACGATCCGGACAGAGTAGAGTCGTTGTTTCACATATGAAGCAACAACAGGAGACTCTCTGTGTCAGATGTGTTTTCACATGTTGACTTAACTTTACAAACCCAGTCTCAAAATGACGTCACAGCTCTGTGACAAGTCCACGCTAGTTAAACTGCTAAACTTAAGCGCAGATGCTCCGTGTTTAGGTCCCGGCCTTAAACATGGATTGATCTCATAAATGGCCTCTATGAACTCTAAATGACGGAAATAGCGATGGAGAACTCAAATTAATGAACTACATAGAACAATCCTATGGCTGTGCGCTATGGAAAATAAGTCTACTGTTCTATGTAATCAACCCTGGCAAACTTTTATCAAACAAACTTACAACAAATCACAAGCTATTCTTAAAAAACAACAATCTCACAATCAGACATCTAATACATTTTGATACTATTTAAGGGCCTTAATTTTCAGTTGATTTACTACCTTTTAATACTTTTTAATACCCCAGGGACACCCTGTAACAGTGTCAAAAAGTAGACTTGATGGCAGAGCAGTTGTATTGGATTGCTTTAGATCATGCAGGCGTAGCTAATAAAACACCACCGAGTTCCTTACATCAACTGCTCAGAAAAGACAGGCTGACATACATTAAGATAGTTATATTGGTCACAGAAAGCTCAATTTATCAGTGCAAAGCTACGACAACACATAGCAGTTCGTTTTGAGACAGTTGGCTTCAGCTTGTTGATCCATCCATCCAGGATACAAACCCGTTGGAAATTTTCCTTGACCAAACTAGGTAGAACAGGAAACAAACAAAAAAAAGACAGGTTATTACAGGTACTTTTTTTCCCTCCGGGAATTGCATATATCCGTTATAGCACAGCCCTTCAACAATTAAGAAACACCTTGATGTAATATGTATAATGCATTACAAAAAGTGTGTCAGGCAAGTCGTCAATGTCAGAGAAGACAAAAGACAAATATGAAATGTGAGTTTGAGAGAGAGAGCAAATGATTTTGCATAAAAGAAAAAGAACTTGCCTCCAGTTAATGCAAAAACTTTTCTCTGTATAAGGGCCTAACACTATATGTTTATGCGCTCACTGTTAGTACAATAAGAGTGCTACCTTTTTGTGTATATGGTCATACTCGCTGTAATTACTGTAGATACACTTTCCAATACAACACACTGCAATCCAAAACACCACTAACTACAGACTCAAAGATTAACATAAAGTTAATTTGGCACATCTCTGACACATTCTGAACAAAATGAGACATCAAACTGAAATATAATACTGCAAGCTAAAACAAAGGACCAGTGTCGATACCGGTTGTACAGTGTTGGATTCTTACTTTTCCTTGTGTGTTCTTAGATGGTGACAAGTGTGGTTTCACTACAACAATGTCTTTTTTGCCAATCAGACCTGTATGAACAATACCTGAACTTGCACAACTACAGGAAGAAGATGCAAAGAATGATGAAAAAAACCCATATTTCCTTGTTGGGTGTCATCGTACTAAAATTTAATACAGACAGTTTAATTAAAACAATGACAAATGACTGTCACTGTCCACCTGCGGTACACCTGTATAATGGGAAAGTGCAGCCTGTTATTCTAATGCGTGGGGTACTGCTATGTCTAACCACAGAACTGGTTTGACTCAGTTCAACTTATCATATGTTGTTTCATCGCAAGTGTGAACTCAAGTGTTTGACCGTCTTTGCAAAGAATAAAGCTACCAAAAGACATTACTTCAGACTTCACAAATTAAACAAATCAGAAGTGGCATCCCTTGATTGATTGGATTTAGAAACAAGAAAACAATGCAAATATTAGTTTCTCACACGAATATACACTGCTCAAAAAAATTTAAGGAACACAATGCCACATCATTAATGGAAATAAAAATGATCATCCTACAGAGGGCTGAATTCAAAGACGTCTCCAAAATCAAAGCAAAAAAATGATGCGGCAGGCTAGTCCATTTTGCCCAAAATTTCTTTGTAGCAACTCATAATGGTACTCAGTAGTTTGTATGGCCTCCACGTGCATGTATGCATGCCTGACAATGTCAGGGCATGCTCCTAATGAGATGACGGATGGTGTCCTGGGTAGGGATGTAACGATGCATTGTAACACGATTAAAAATCAGTACATTTCACAACAGATTCACACCGGTTGACAGAAAAAATGAGTTGCAATGCTTTGCGAATGCGAGAGAAGTAGGATATGTTCTTTTTTTAAAAATTAGAAATAGGTTACGTTATCTTAAAAAAAGTCACTGGTTGGTGATTCATTTGTTTAATGTCAGATGTCAAATCACGTGACTTTACGTCACTACGTAGGTACGGAGCACAGAACGAGGGAAGACATGGCGACGGTAGAAAACAGCTTTGAAATAGAGGACGCACCGAGCAGTTTTAAATCACCTGTGTGACAGCATTTTGGTTTCCCTATATACACAAATATAACCGTGAGAAATGGACAGACAAAACCAAAACAGCATGTAAATATTGCAAGAGACTGCTGACATAGCGGCAACACGAGCAACATGCAGCAGCATATTAGCCGCCACCACAGTGACAGGCAAAGTAACGTTACGCCATCTCGTGAGCGAAAATTGCACATTACATCAGTTATCACTAGTTTACTTGTGAGATTGTTTTTAAAGAAAGGAGATATTTTTCATGTATTTTGTTGTTTAAGATGACCATGTAAGTTGCACTTTTTTATAAAAGAATACAAACTGTTTCTTCTTCTTCTGTTAAAGTTTCTGTAAAGAAAGCACCTAAGAATTGTTTCCTACAAATAAAAAGATAATTTTATTTGGTCATAATTTGTCTGTAGCTCATTTTGATAAAAAAAAAAATAGTATCCCTCCCAGATCTGGACCAGGGCATCACTGAGCTCCTGGGCAGTCAGAGGTGCAACCTGACGGCATATGATGGACGGAAACATAATGTCCAAGAGGTGTTCTACTGGATTTAGGTCAGTTGAGCATAGGGGCCAGTCAATGGTATCAATTCCTTCATCCTCTAGGAACTGCCTGCATACTCTGGCCATATGAGGCTGGGCATTGTCGTGCACCAGGAGGAACCCAGGACCCACTGCACCAGCATAGGGTCTGACAATGGGTCCAAATATTTCATGGTGATACCTAATAGTTGTCAGGGTGCCGTTGTCTAACTTGCAGAGGTCTGCGTGTCCTATGCCTCCCCAGACCATCACTGATCCACCACCAAACCGGTCATGCTGAATGATGTTGCAGGCAGCATAACGTTCTCCACGGCGTCTCCAGACCCGTTCACGTCTATCACATGTGTACAGGTTGAACCTGTTGTCATCTGTGAAATCGCAGGGCACCAGTGGCAAATATAGATCAAGCTGTAGCTCAGTTTATCAATGCAAGGCTGCTATGAAACACACACATAATATAATGCAGAGGTGTCCAAACTTCTTTTAAAGACGGACAGATTTGACAATGTGAAGATCCCTGGGGGCCAAACTATTATTTTAATTATTATTACATATATTATATTTTAATAATTATTAAACTAGTATTTTAAATGTTCTGTAACAATTATATTTTCAGTGTCATGATTCTGTCTTTTTTTTCAAAAATGACAATGTAACCAAATATAAGCCAATCAGACGTGAATAAATCTAAAAACAAGTTCTGCCTTTCTTCAGTCAAATGCGGGCCGTGGGCCCCATGAAATCTGACCGCAGGCCGTGATTGGCCCCTGGGCCATACTTTGGACATCCTGAAGTAATGTTTACATAATAATATGATGTATAATAACATACAATATCCCAGAAAAAAATAATTGATGGTCACATTTTGGTCATGAAAGATACATATGTTTATAGGAAACTTCTCAATGTAGCAGCTGCACATTTTGTATTTTACATTCATAATGTTTTTTAATGAGAGGCCCTGGAAATTCACTAATGACCCAAAAAGATTTAAGATGTGGATTATAATTTACAGCAGTCAATTTATTATGCATTTCAATTTATTAACCACAGTTAAATCAAATAGACTGCTTACAATCACAGATCAGTTAAAAACATGCAGTTCTTCCTTTTTTCACTTTTGTTAATATGAAGCTGAATTTGGCAGCTCAGAAGGTCTCACCATTCAAATGGACACACTGTTTTCCATCTCTGTTGGATCCATGTATGTGTATGGGATTTCCAGGCTCGTGTTTCTTACTCTGATTGCTGCACTTAACACTTTAAGCTCATGTTGGAAATCCTTTATCGCCTCGCAGGGAACTTCCTCATTGAAATGTTCCTCCGGGTAATCACCAAGAGCGACCTGATGAGATCAACCAAACAATAAAAACATTTTCCCCCCCACAAACATTTAGACATGTTAATATACTTTACACAACTTGAAAATTAATCAGATTTAGGTAGTGTTTTATAAAATCTTGGCCACTTACAAAGTCAGAAGGTGGCTGGCTGAGTAGCCACATGGCCACCATTCCCTTAACTGTTGTGCTAATGTTAGGGATTGTCCCCAGCATCGTTGTCCCTTTTGTGGTTGGTGGAAGTTGCATGGAGGTGGGAGTGTTGGGCATCCAGGCACCATAGTCATACTGCAGCGAAAAAATAACAGATGACTGATTAATACTTGAAGCCGTCGGTCAGCTACTTTGGTCCAAATATTTTAAACTATTGAATGTATTGCCATGAAAATTTAGATTGGAACAAAAACATTTGAGGACAGTCATGGTCCCCAGAGAATGAATCCTAATACCTTAGGTGGGGTTCACATAAATGGTTTTGAGAGAAATGTCTAAACTTTCTGACAGATTTCTTTTAAATTTGCCATCTCCAGCAAAATGTTTTGTCCAGCACTTTGGTTTATGATCAAAATACCTGCAAAACTGATCACACTAGTCTCAGATGGACTTTGCGTTTTGTGCTAATTTACAAAGAGTTGCACACTAACATAGTAAACTAAACTTGTGATGCAGAAAACTGAACTGCAAAGCCTCATCAATCCATTCTACAAAAATAGCATTAAAACAGCATAAAAGGATTTACCTGTCCACCATTCACTGCAGCATGCTGTGCAGAGCAGGTGTAGATCACCATGGTGACATACTTGACCAACTCATCTACGGTGGAAAGCCTTTCTGGAATTCCTGAGAATGTGAACAAATACATAAACTGCATTACTTTAAGATGTTTAGATGACACAAATAAAGTTTGATTCATGTGCTATGTTGTTTAGATGACACAAATAAAGTTTGATTCATGTGCTATGTTAATATGATCTTACACAAACTTGCACATTTATCATAATTATGATCAAGCTTCTCTTTACAGCCAACCTGTGCATGCTTGGGAAAGGAATCCATGTTCAAAAATGTCCAAAATCCACTTCTGCAGTTCAGTGTCTTGTTGGACCTCAGCGTCATTCTTGTAGTAGTAGCTCAGCACTTTCTGCACGAAGCTTTGACAAATATGGATGAGTTCATTAAAATACATTCCTTACACAGTTTCCATACACACTGCAGTAGTAACAGATTCTATTGTAAGACAATTTATTGGACATATCTTTAGAATGATCAGCTCTGTTCTTTTTAAGATTTAGTGAAATATTTAGCACAGTGATCACACAGCATAGTGGATAGTTTCACATTTTTGGACACATGCGTATTCCTTCTAAGAGTTTGATGATAACATAACTCTATGTTGAACCTTTTATTTAAGATTCTCTCTTTCCAATGCAATCATCTTTGCATTAACACAAATTATTATACTCTGATATCACCTGTCAGAGCTTGTCAAGGTTTTTCTTTGAAACTTTGACACCTTCCATGTGTAAGTTTGGGGATGCCCATAACTAATTATTTCAAGACATTAGCATGTCAATTACTGTACATACCACTGAAACATCCATCATTTTGTAACAATATCATATACATTATAAACTTAATGAAAAATGGAGACTGCCTATAATACCTGTGGATGATAGCCCAAAGCCTGAGTCCGTCATCTCTGTAGTAGAAGTTCGGCACAGCCTCCACCCCACGCTCAGCGATGTCTTCTGGTATACAGAGGGAGCTGTAGGTCATGGTGGACAGTGATTTCTTCAGGAATGCGACCATACCCTCTCTACTGCACGCTGAAATCTAGGGAACAGTCAAATATGTATATAGTTAGACATTGTAGATGACATTAAAATAAAAGAAATACTTTAGGTTACCTCTGATAAAAGTCCCCCCTCAGATATTAGACGAAGTCGAGCCAAGACGTTGATATGCATAGTGTAGCGAGTGTGAAGTTTGAGGAGCTGAGGGTAAAGAGGGAACTCTCTTAGTAAAACTATTACTTGTTAACAAAGTCAGAAATATTGATGCTTCTATACCATTGTCTTTCTATGAAAAAAATACAACTACAGCAAGTTCAGTATTCTGCCTCGCAGTTACCTTGTACAGTGGATGCACCATGGGCACATTGCGCAGTAGTGACACTGCAAACACTTCAGCCAGCAGATGAGTGCGCAGCAGGTGAACATTGTACTGATGCTCATGAAAATCTGCACTTCTCACAAACATCTTGGCCATCAACCAGTTGCACTCATCAGTAGGAAGAAAGATGGGATTGTCGTCGGCTGGAGTCTGCTTCAGCTGTAGAAGAGGACAAGAGAGATCATTCAATCCATTACCAGTACTGGTCAATAAGAATTTATTGAAATCCATTGAAATTTGCATTTATATTATATCCATTCAATGTGGAGGTCAGTTCACAGCTCCTCAGTGTTATGCATAAATCTTGGCACTATTTTTACTCCTTATATTTTTGTCTTCTCTGTACATCTATAGTATTGTATGTTTGTCCGTTCCTTGGGAAGGGATCACTCCTTGTCTGAAAGACGGTAAGTGTCTTATATTGTACAGTTTGATAAAATAAAATAATATCACTTGAGTTTGCAGACTAAACTGTGAGCCTGTCAAACTTAGATAGGTAGCTGTAGAGTAGGCTGTACTCTTCATGTTCATGTAGGAACAAATGAACTGCCTTTACTAGCAGAGAAAATGAATTATTAGCATTTGGGTAGTAGAATCTTCCTGTTGCAGGTGATCTTCCACTTTGAATATTAATACTACGATATTATTGTTAGAAATATTTATGTTGCTACTCTTACCTGAATAGCAATTGGCATCAGCTTATCGTTAGGTGTTTTGTGGAGAAGGACAAGGGGAGCCATCAAGTACTGCTTCTTCTCATCGATGACATTTGGTTCCACTCCATCCAAACGCTTGTAGTCACACAGGAATATGTTGCCTTCCTGTGTGAGATTTATGAAATAAGAAATGATTTTACAGTATACAGTATGGAAATTACATATAGATGAACATGTAAGTGCAACATGCAATTCCAAATCTACATGATTCTAATACAAAGACAAATCTAAGTCAAGACAATCACCTTCATTTCGTCCTCCAAGCTACACTGACCATGGAGGGAGACCATTTCATCAGTGACAGGGAAGTTCCCGGGCAGAGCTGTACAACGTCGGATCAAAATAGGGTTGACACCGTTTAAGAACTGGTAGCCGAAAAAAGCATCCTCCTTCCAATGTTTCTGGACATAGTCTGAAAAAGGAACAGTTGTACTTCATTAAAAAAACTGTTGTTGGCTTCACTGTATCCTGCGTGTGAAACAGAAAAATGGGAAATGTATTATACAAAAGAATCACAGACACAATTGGACATTGTTTCAAAGTCATTTGTCAGTCAGTGTTTTGATTAAATGCAATTAAATACAATTTTTTCATGTGCAACGCTTAAAATTAGGAAACTTCTGCATGTTGATGATACACAAACATTTCCTTCAGTCACATTTTTCCTGTTTAATGAGTAAGAAGCCAATTGACAATTAATTGTTCTAAAATCTAAAG
The DNA here is from genome assembly GCF_000972845.2 of Larimichthys crocea. Taxonomy (NCBI): domain Eukaryota; kingdom Metazoa; phylum Chordata; class Actinopteri; family Sciaenidae; genus Larimichthys; species Larimichthys crocea. The sequence goes on from NC_040020.1 coordinate 3,664,693, forward strand.
ATTTATCTTATCTCAGCTGTACATTTGTAGCTGAGTCAAGTAGCATAATGAAATACAATTGAATATTGTTTCAATATTGAATGAACACAGTTGAATATGTATCCAGTATTCCATTCTGTAACTATTGTGACAGCACAGTACCTGATATCGCAGTCCGTTTGCTCCAGAACACATGATCGATGTCATCAATATCATCCCAGTTCTTCTTGTTGTCATAGTACCCCTGCAGACTCAGCTCAGTCACCCTAAAAAAACAAAAGAACAGCTTTATTATGATTCCTTCAATCTTTTTGATAGTTACATAGACAGACAGAATTTGAAGACCTCACCCTGTCGAAAGATTCAAGCGAAATTCTTTTTCCTTGTTGAAGGAGAAGCGGACCTCAGGGGGCAGAGAAAGAGGGTCATCTGCCTTTATTGTGTGGGGTATTCCCTCTGCATATACATCCCAGCTGGAAAAGACAGAGAAGAGCACAATGGTGAGATACCAGTGTTTGTATGGCTTTAATTAAGGGAATGCAAGCAAAACCTAAATGTATAATGTAATAATGTTTACATGTATTCAAAATTCTGTTGTTACTGGCCATATGGTGGTTACATTATCATTATATATCATGAATATAATCAACCAAAGGTGTAGGAGGTTTGGTGCATGTTAGTTTTGAAGTTGCAGGAAGCCTAAATGTGTATAACCTCTGAGCTCTCACCAGTAGACTTCTTCTCGCTTCCTCAACTCCTGCTCTCGATCGTACTTGCCAAGATGATGTGTTTCATCGAAGACTCTCAGAGCTTAAAAGAAGAAGAACCACAAGAACATCTATAGTTGTTGATGTATACAGTATGTTAGAATGAATTTACTCAGTCCTCCTTGTAGCTCTAGCTCGTCTTTCTTTTATTTCTTTTTATATTGCTTTATATTCTGTGGTCAGTGAACAGCACAAACCTTTTCCCTCTCTGAAGCGGTGCACCTCACTATCAGTGATCCAGCGGTAGATGGGAAAGGTATAAGCATTTCCCTCAGGGGATTGCACTTCCACCTTGGCAGGAAACCAGTCATCGCCTGTTAACACTGTGAGTCGCTGTTTCTGTATTTCTATGAGGACCAGCTCTCCAATGGAGACAGGGCAGGATATGGTAAAATCAGACACCTGGAGTAACGATAAGACAAAAAGTAGAAAAGTGTATTTTATCGCCCAGAAGTACACTGTAACATCCCAGTAATTAGCACACAATTAGTCAGTGTATAACTAAACTGCATTTTAACAATCTTATATAAACTAAGTTGAGGAAATGTATTATACATTTAGAAAAGTTATAATTTAAAGTTAAAATTTCAGACTTACTGCTCCTATCACTGTAGTCCCTTTGATGAGCTTCTCGCTATCACTCTCACCATCCGTGCCCACCAGCTTAATGAAGACACTGTTTAAAGTTGTGGCAGTGACACGGGTGCCAGTGAACACAGTCACTTTATAATCCACCATTTTCTCTTTGTAAAGCTGGAGAATCCTGGAGGGGATAAAATAATAATAATCATTCTCAGCACTGATTAACAGTCACTAAATGAGTGCAAAAAAGTATATACAAGTACAGTATCATGATGAAAAGGTCTTTTCTTACTTATCAAAGACAAAATAACATTTTTTGCTAACCTAAAATTTTATATAGAATCTCTATCACCTGTATTAATGCAATCGAGGTTCTTTGATGAACTCCTTTGGGTGCAGTTCAGAAAGCTGGTGTAGAAAGTCTGCGACTCGTTCTTCTGTCAGCAACTTAATTTATAGCTTACAGTATTTCTGCAATGATGTGGTAAGAGGACATGACACCAATACCTTGGCAAGGATCCAAGGAATAGGGGTGGAATCAACCGGTGTTATTCTGTTATCATTTACATTCAGTTGTACTACAGTCCTGATATGACTTTGTTTTTCTAAAGGTTAATCTAAGGACACAACTACCCAGTTATTAACCATTTGAGGCTCCCTCCCTGTTTCAGCGTGTACCTGACGGTTAGTCCTGATGAGGACACATTGTAACACATAAACAACATTAAACAACAATACATATTACTGTTGTTTGATATATGTAATGGATGTAAATGTTAAACAACAAAAGTGTTCACTTGTAACTCTTTGTTATCAGGCTGCTCTAATAAGTCTCTTAGGACTTTGCAGTTAATTCAGAATGCTGCTGCACGTGTTCTGACAGGAACCAAGATCAGAGATCACATCTCTCCCATTTTGGCTTCCTTGCATTGGCTACCTATTAAATCTAGAATAGAATTTAAAATTCTTCTCCTTACTTACAAAGCTCTTCATGGTCAGGCACCACCTTATCTAAAAGAGCTCATAATACAAGTCACAAAGTACATTTGCCTCAGGGGCCTTTACAATCTGTACCGGGAGTGACACCCTCTGTCCTTAGACCCTCGGTTCGAGTGAGGAAAACTTGCCCAAAAAAACCTTTAACAGGGAAAAATGTGGAAGAAACCTCAGGAAGAGCCACAGGAGGGATCCCTCTCCCAGGACGGACAGACGTGCAATGATGTCACGTGTACAGGACAAATCAACACAAAACATTTGTACAATGACTGATAAAATGACAGTGAATTATAATGAATGATAAAAATGATTACAGTAATACTGTAGATATGGTAGTATATGACAGTAATAATTATGTAGTGGGCGTCATGCAGGATCACAGCAGCAGCCACGATCCACGAGAACCTGCTGGACGACAGAGCACAGAAACTCTCGGGGAAGTTGGTTAGATAACATGCATTATGAGACATGTCCACAGATGGAGAGATATGGAGAGATATAGAGTATAGATTATATTATAGAGAGAGTGAGATATAGAGAAATATAGAGAGATATATATAGAGAGAGATAGATATATAATATAGAGAGAGAGAGTAGATATAGAGAGATGATAGGAGAGAGAGAGAGAGAGAGAGGAGAAGTTTTCGGAGGGAGATTGTGCCTCTTCAACACATACCGTGCCTGGTAGGCATAACCCTCGTGGGGTCCCCGGCAGTGTAATCCTATGGCAGCTAACCAAGGGATGACCTAGGCCGCCCTAACTATAGGCTTTATCAAAAAGGAAAGTCTTAGTCTATTCTTAAAGGTGTTGACCGTGTCTGGCTCCCGAACCAGAAAGGTAGTTTTGTTCCACAGAAGGAGCTTGATAGCTGAAAGCTCTGGCTCCCAATCTACTTTTGGAAACTATAGGAACCACAGGAAACCCAGCGGTCCTGAGAGCGCAGTGTTCTAGAGGGTAATAAG